>NW_022631113.1:987290-1107125 GCF_010015895.1 Lontra canadensis
GAGTCTGTTTCTTGGTTTGTCCCTTTCTCCTTTTCTGGGGGTGGGGGTTGTTTTGTTTGCTTGTTTGTTTTGTTTTTTAAGTTTCACATACGAATGAGATCACATGGTGTTTGTCTTTCTCTGCCTGGGTTATTTTGCTTAACATTATACTCCCTAGCTTCATCTATATTGTCACAAATGGCAAGATACATTTTAACTGTGCAAATGACTTTTTAAAAATTTTTAGCTGTAGTTTGTAAACCAACTTATTGTCCTAAAAAAGTCTCATTTTCTACCCTAATTCGTGCCTCTTTGACTTTTGTCTTAGAAGCTCAAATTCTTCCTAGGGCAATATAGGACGTTTGTCCAGTGATGTATGGAGTGAGCTGTACTTTTGAATGTCTTAGAGTACTTGGAAAAGAAGAGAGAGATAACTTCCATTTTGTATAATGCTTCCAGAAACTTTGCTCATTTATTCCCATTTATTTGTCAGAGCTAAGTCAACTCTAAACGCACCCCATCACTTTTTTTTTTTTTTTTTTTTTTGGTAAAAAGAAAGAAGAGCCAACAAATATTTAGTACAAATTAGATTGGAATATTAAAGGAAAAGATAGTTCTATTGATAATAGGAAATTTATGGCCATAACTATCTGACAAATAGCAGCCAAAAAAATAACAATTAAATACATATTTTAAGTTTTCTTTGTAGAATAAACTTCTAATGTCACAGAAAGTTGAATCACTTATGAATTTCCTGAAAAAAAAAATGTATAGATTATCCTTGGATTGGCTTGACTGCAGAAAAAAATGATTGTTTTCTTAATTCAGAATTTGAAACAAACTGGTAGAAACTTCACCCTAATGAATGAAATTTTATAGGCAGGAATTGTAAGAATATAAACAGGGGAGCCTGGCTGGCTCAGTCAATAGAGTGTGTGACTCTTAATCTCGGGGTTGTGAGGTCAAGCTCTAATTGGGTATAGAGATTATTTAAAAATAAAAATCTTAAGGGGAGCCCGGGTAGCTCGGTGGTTAAGCATCTGCCTCAGGTCATGATCCCATGGTCCTAGGATGGAGACCTATGTCTGGCTCCCCTCTCAGCGGGAACCTGCTTCTCCCTCTCCCACTCCCCCTGTTTGCGTTTCCTCTCTCGCTGTGTCTCTCTCTGTCAAATAAATAAATAAATAAATAAATAAAATCTTAATAAAAATAAAAATCTTTTTAAAAAAAGAAAGGAAAGGTAGATATTTAGAAGTGGAAAAAACAGTATTTGAAAACAAAGTTATAGTTTGAAAAGTTGAAAGCATATAAAACAGTAGGTAGGTTTTAACTTCTATCCTGTAAAGTTTAACAAGTGAATCTCCGTTTTTGAAGGGTATGCATTGCAGGAGAGCATTCACAGTATTTGTGAAATATGGCAATGAGCTACAATCCAGGACTGTGTGGAAGCAGACAAGAAAGAATTAGAAGCAGATTTTCTGGTATTTCTCTCATAATTTGTAATCTGGGGTCTTTAAGTAGCATGCAGCCAGTTTGGAGGAATCACCAAATGAAGGTGCCCCAGAGATTCTCACAATTGAGCCCCGCATTGGGCTCTCTGCTCAGCGGGGAGCCTGCTTCTCCCTCTCTCTGCCTGCCTCTCTGCCTGCTTGTGATCTCTGTCTGTCAAATAAATAAATAAAAATTTAAAAAAAAAACAAAACTAGAAGGACTTGGTTTAGGAGATTAAAAATATACTATGACAAAACATAGAAGGGAGAGGTTTGTTTTGCAGAGGAAATAGCCTAAAGAAATACTTTGAGTCTCTTTTACCTTATTTTGTTTTGGTTTTAGTCTCTTTTTGTGCATTTCAATCATATAAAAGATTTGCAACAACATATCTCAGATTGGGAGGAAAACTCATGAGACTATTTTCTTAATCTCCTCACCAGTAAGGTAAGATCTCATTTACTGGTTTTACAGACTAGATAACAGAGCTACCAGAGGAAGTAAAGGAATTGTCCTCAGTCCTGTGTGACAATGAGTCAAGAAAAGACAAATAGAGGTCTCCTGTCTTTCATTTCCATCATATTTCCAGGATTTTCAGCTTCTGATTTCTTAAAATATAAACCATGAAATAAATCTAATATTATGTACCTCAAACTTACTTTGAATATTACTTAAAGTAACCAATGATGAAAAAACACTCTGATTATTACATTCTTTTGCATGTGATTTTTAAGGTTAAAAATAAAAAACACAAGGTCAAAAGTTTTCATCTGTTAGTTTCGAAAATGCCCTCATTTGACTGTGATTGACAATTTTTGACAATGATTGACAGACTCAGATGAGCAATGAAAAAAAATGACAACCCTAAGTATTTTGAACAAGTTACATTTTAAAAGAATTAAGTTGTTAACTACATTAACAATGGTCATGGAAAAAGAGTAGACCATGACTTTTCCTGTTACTGGATGATCATTCCTTATAAAACACTGATCATCATTCTCATGAGTTCTTCTTGGGATTCTAATAAAACAGAATTCTCTTTCAGATGAGATTTTTATTTTACTGTGAAGGAAGCCCAAATTAACCCTTTAAGTCAGTCATTATGCCCTGAAATATTGATCATTCACTGCAGAACACTAAACATTGTTTAATTACCTAATATGAGCTCTTTGCATGCACATACAGGACTTTTTCCCAGATTCATGCAAAATGAGAGGACAATTACACCAAAATCATTTCCAGGTATCACTCTCCCTCTAGACTCAGATTCCTGTTATTATAATTCTGCCTACTTTTCCAATGAATTAGCAAAACCTTTGGTCTTAGAGCATAAGTTAGATATATCCATTTTTAGTTCTTAAAGAAAATCCAAGCTCCAGCTATAAGCTTTGTTCATCCAGGATCTCATCTAGGAAAAAAAAAAAGTATGACTTTTGACGTATGTAATGTAGGTAAGAATCAATCCAGGTATCCTTTCCACAAATTTCCCAATATAAGTTAATTTGTCTCCTAAGCAAACATTATATCCGAAATTTCTCTGTTTTTTTTCCAATGGTATTATAACTTTAAATAATTATCAGCCGATATTCACTTTGTCTTCTTACTATCTTTCTTAGTTCCAATTTATTTCTACATGTTATTAATTTTCTTTCTATATTATTTCTTGTATTCTTCATTTTCTTTTAATTTCCAAAGTCATCACCTTTTCTGTTGTTCACATCATTAAGCCTAGATATTACAACAGCTTCCATTAAGTCCAAAAACAAATTGTCACAAGGGCAGAATAAGGAAATCATGCTTAACAGCAGTAACATGTATGAAAAGGCAAAGGAGTATTGATTGACAATACACTTAATGTTAATCAACAGCCATTCATATTGGGTCACAGCATTAAAAAGATAAACATTAAAATATAGAGTTGAGGAAAATACGATATTTTGGGTTTTAGAATTTCATGATCCAGATTTGAATCTTGATTGTCTGACCTTAACTAATGGCCAGATTTCTTCATCTGTAAAATGGAGATAATGATTAACTATCACTTATTATGTTTACTCTGTGCCAGGCAATAAGCGCTTTCTTTGTATGTCTTATTTCATTTAACCTTCATAGTAACCCTGCTTAATGAATAGCATTATTATCCTCATTTTACAGAGAAAAGTAATGAGTCCCAGGATGGCAAATTAATTTTTTCCAATATCACACAGCTAATATGTGATAGAACATGAATTCCAACCCCTGGTCTCAGACATCAGAGCCTGTGCTCTAACCACTGAGATTTGAGTGACATTATGCACGTTTGCAACTGACACTGGGCTGCACACTTAGTAGGTGTTTTCTACTACTACTAAATGGTGTTTCTACTAAACTGTTAGTGGTGGTTTCATTCCCATGTAATTTGTGCTTGTTAGAACATATTTTGGGTACTAGATTCATTTCTAGCTACCATATGAAGAATATATTGTCAACTAAAGGAGTTGTGACATTTGAAGAATGTGTAGGCTTTTGACATGCACCATAAGTAACAATGGTGAAGTGTTGGGCATGTTCGGTCTGAAGAAAAATTATCCTGACTGCTCATGATACTTATTTTCCAAGTATCATTTTGTATATGACCCTAGTGGAAGGGTTGGTGAAGGATATGTATAAGATGGTGGTATCTTAATCAGGGGGGAAGCTCTTTCTAGCAATCACAGTTGCCCCAGAGGAGACGGAAGACTGCCTTGGATAAAAATAACCGAATCCAAAAAACATACTATGCCTGGCCTTGGTTACATTCAGTCTTTGGCTAGAACATTTTTTTAAAATAATTTTATTTATTTACTTGATAGAGAGAAAGAGTGTGCAGGAGTGAGGATCAATCCCAGGACACTGGGATCCTGACCTGAGCAAAGGCAGATGCTTAACTGACCAAACCACGCTGGCACCCTTAGAACCATTTTTTATAAGACTTCAGGTTGAACACTTGAGTTCAATAGTGTCACCATCCTTTGTCAAACTCTACCTCAGTGGTTCATCATCCTCTCAGCTCCACAGTTTGGTGTTCTATCCCTTTCCTACTGTCTTCCCATTGCTACATCTTTCTCAACACTTCCCATCCTGTCAACACTTGCCAACTGGCTCTCTAGAAAGCCTGACACATCAACAAACCACCCAATGGCATCATCCTCTTCGCTCTATTTGCCTACATGTCTTATAAAAAATCTGACACTCCCTTGAATCAAGCTCTTCCCCTGTTTTACTATCTGTGTCAGAGATCGATTTTCCCACACTCTTATACCACAGGGCCAAGACTTGGTGGACCTTCTTGATCTCCAGGGCCATTCCAAACAATTACCCTTTAATTTCCCACAGAACATTTCTCTGAGTCTCCCGTCATCTAGCTGTTTAGCACTCTGTCTATTGTTGTCATTGTTTTTTAGAATGTCCACTTTTTTTTGAGAATTTTGGTATTTTTTCTCACAGGTGACCAAAGTGATTTTAATATACACATTGTTGAATAATCCAACTGCTTAGCCTTTCAGTTCCTTGCTTCCTTCTCCTCTGCTGCATTTCAGAAATGTACTTCCAAAATTATATTATAGCTATTTCTCACACCTATCATGTAGCCTGGCACACACCAAAAATATATTTGCTTAATATTTCACCCCTTTGTATTAACTTACCTAAAATTGCTTTTGGAATTTAAACATAAACATTTCACTTCATTTGTCCAGTTCAAATCTCCTATCCTTTTCTCTTATTCTTTAAAAGATTTGTCTCTTACACTCCCTCTTATAATCTTTCATACTACACAGTTTCCATCTTTCATCTGAACTTTACCCCCTTCCCTGTAGATTTTAGACTCCATGGTCCATCTTTTCAGTGGCTTAGTTGCTTTTATTCTTTTTTTAATTCTCTGGATTTTTCACCTCATTCCAGAAAAATTCAACTCCTAAAGATGCTCAAATCCTTTCCATCTTAAAACAACGACATCTTTGAACACACAATTTCCTGTAGCTGCCATTTATTGGTTCCCTCTATGAGTAAAAGTCTTGAAACTTTTAGAAAAAGGACTCTACAGATGCTATTTCCACTTCCTTACATTCCATCCATTCTTTATCCCACTTAATGTGGCTTCTGGTTTCACCGCTTCACTGATTCTTCTTTCACTAATATCTACTGTGTCCTCAATACTGCTAGATCCAATGAAACATTTGTTGTCTTTATACCACTTCATCTCTCTATGACAGTTGCTCTCTATGGCAGTCATTACTTCCTGAAACCCTCTTTCCTCTGAGCTTTTGTGATCCTTCTCTCAAGGAATCCTTCCTTTTGCTCCATTTCTTCCATTCTATCATCTTCCTGTATTTTGTTTTCCTACTCAGATTTAATATCTTATTTACTCTCTCTCTCTCTCTAAAGGACCTTAGTCAAACTCAGAAATTCAACTACCACATATGCCTTGATGACTCTTAGCTTCCAGGCAAGAAGTATCAGCATCAGAATACCACCCTTTTCTATCAAACTACCTTGTAAATATCTCCAAATGTCTGAAACTCCTATCACTGCTGAAACTCAGCTTTTGTCCTCTCCTTTTCCATAGCCATTCCTGTTTCTCTTCTGTCTTGCTGCAGTAGCCTCTCTTTCTGTACAGTCTGGACCCTTTATTCTTCTCGCTGTTGTCAGTGTGACCTTTCTAAAATGCCATTTTGATCATGTCACTAGCTGACTTTCAAACCTTAAGTGGGTCTCAAGAATGCCTTGCTACAGTCCACAGTTCATGGTTTAACATCCAAAGCCCTTCACGCTGAGGCCCAGGCTTGTTTCTAGCCTGATCTTCGATCGTTGCTAAGTCTGGTTTTCACCACTTCCTCATACACTGCCTTTTCCCTGTAGTGTGTGAGATTGTCTTATAACTCACTACCCTCTCACTTATTATTACCTCTTCATAGAGTACACGCCCCTTATTATGTTCATCCTGATATTTTCCAGAAAGTCTTTCCTGACTATTGACCACCATAAGTCTTATTGAGATATCCTACCTTTGCTTCCATATCTCCTTTTGTGTAATCTCTATTTTAGCAGTTATTAATTCATCCACCAAGTATTTAATTTTTTTAAGATTTTTTAAATTATTATTTGACAGAGAGAGAGAGATCACAAGTATCCACCAAGTATTTATTGAGTACCAGTTATTATTATTATAC
Organism: Lontra canadensis; assembly: GCF_010015895.1. Classification (NCBI taxonomy): domain Eukaryota; kingdom Metazoa; phylum Chordata; class Mammalia; order Carnivora; family Mustelidae; genus Lontra; species Lontra canadensis. Next base: position 993,947 of record NW_022631113.1, read on the forward strand.
TTTAAGACTTGCTCTTTTTTCCTGTCAAACTATGAGTTCCCTAAGAGGAGTGACTATATCCAGCTTTAGGCTGGAGTCTCAGGACCTAGGATAGGTATATGGATAGATAGATAGTCTGTAATAAATATATGTTGAATAAGTAAGTCCCAATCATAGGAGTCACTGAAAGAAGCATAGCATATTAATGGAATATATTGGGAGACCCATAGCTAATTACTAGGGTCTCTGATCCTAGACCCAGGCTGTTTATATGAGTCATAGATTTAGCACTTACCAGCTCTGTGTCTTGAGGGCTCCATTTCTGTAAAATGGAGATAATTATAATCTTACTTTATAGAATTGTTGGAAGGTTATATGAATCCATCCAATAAAGCACTTAGAACACGTCTGGCCACTATAAGAACCCCATAAAGATCAGCAATAGTTGTCACCACAGATCCAACATCCACAAAATGGCAACTTCATTTTTGTACATTAAGTTTTAGAACCAGACATCTTGTTGATTTAATTGATCCTCAATCTTCCTTCAAACTCTGAAGTTCTATGTATCTATGATAATCAAGTCATGTATTTCATGTAATATCTGATTAATTGTAATAAAAAATATAACATTCATTGTAAAACTTTTTTTTTTCGGTAAAACAGTAACAAAATTGAGAGTAAGCTAGGATATGTGCCAAAATTACAGAAATTAATGTAATGTTTAGGCAGAGCCCATTCTTTATTATTTTCTTTTATCTCCAGGAAAATTGTAAACCATTTATTTTCAAACCTTGAGAGCAGGTGAAAAATTCAGGCAGGTCTCTGAAACCTAGGTATGACTCTAGGAGCAGAGAGAGTCTTGATGTTATAACTTGGTGCCTGATAGATCACTGAACAAACATTCCCACACTTGTATGTATAGAGCTAGAATGTAAGGCCAGACTCAGATCAATCCAACAAACATTTATAGAGAATTTAGCCCTAGACTATCAGGCATGAAGACAATGAGACATAGTCTTAGCCTTTGAGGAACTCTAAAGACAGATAAGGATAGACAATAAAACCATTATAATACTGTAGGAAGTGAGTTATGACAGAGGCCACAGAGACTAACAGAGGTTACTATCATGGCACAGAGAACTGATGATAAACCATGCATTCAGGGAATAAAATGACATGTGATTTGAACTAAAAATGACTGGTAGATGCTCATTGGGCAAGAAACAGTGGGGTGAGTGGAACAAGAAAGTAAAAACACAGAAGCATACTAAAGCTTAAGCATAAAGCATAAAGCATAAAGAAAGCTTCAATGAGTGTAACATTACTAGAAAAGAAACTACTTGTGGAAAAGTAATGGGACATGAGACAAAGAAAAGAGTGTCTTGAATTCCATGTCAATGTATAACAGTCAACACTCCAGGGAAAATCTGGATTGAAACTAGAAATCAGTGCAATCGTGGTCCGAAGAGTTTGACCACCATTCACCAAGCACCAATCACCAGTCACAAGGAAACCACCTTCAAACCCAGGCATACCAGTCTCAGGAAAGTCAACGACAGGTTGGAGAAATGTTTTTTTTTTTTTTTTTCAGGTGGAGAAATGTTTTTAATATTCACACTGTATTCTCGCTGGTTTTAAGACCCCACAAAAATGAGACTGCTGGTGGCTAGTGTCATCAACCATTAATCAACATATCCCCTTGGAGTGTCACATTTAATGTATGTTTTCTTTAATGAGGATTCCTGCTTTCTGTTTTGAAGATTAAAATATTCTGCATTTGGATACTCAAATGTATTAAATAAGATAATATACTCTGTGATATGTGCTAAGGAATTGATCAAATTCAAAGATGTCAATTTTAGCTCACTTAAGTTGGAGAATAAATCATCTGAAAAACTTTTTCTTTGTTTTTTGAACTAATAGTTATTAGATGATAGGAAGTTAACAGCAAAACAAACTGGGAAAAAAGATAGGAAGTTAACAGCAAAACAAACTGGCAAAAAAGATAGTAATTATGCCTCAACTCTGTCATTGCTCTTTACTACTTCCTGTTCAACTAGACTTCCATTCTCTATTACATGGAATTTCTATTCCCATGAAGCTATTCTATTTGTCAATCCCTATACCTCACTTGCTTGCTCCCCACAACTGCACCTGTTCACCTGGTTGAGGACCTCTTTTCTGCTAATGCTGCAAGGAAACCTCTCTTCAAGATCTCCTTTGAACTCTGCTCACTTGGCAGTTAGGACTGTCCACTGATTGTCAGTTTGCCTTTCCTCCTGCTGTCTGCTTTGCTTTGTGTTTCAGGAAATATTTTCCAGATTCCCTTGACCTCTGATTTTTAAGTTCAGCCAATGAGAGACACTAGTACAGGACTGGAAGGTGAGATGAGAAGAGAAGACACTGTATTGATTGCTATCTTTCTCCTTGCTGTAGCATGTCTGGCCACAGGAAGTCTTCATCTCTACTATGGACTCGGCTTTGTGGGATTGAGTCTCAACTCTATGGTCTCCATTCCCACTGAATGGTCCTGGCCTCTGCTCTCTCTAGCTTTCTGCAGTCAAGTTCTGAATTGTCTCACTGTTCAATTTTTCAGCTCCTCCTCTACCTGGGAATCCTATTCTCTGTGCTAAGTTCCTCCTCCTAGGAAGTTGTGATTCCTTCCTGTCTTTCAGACTGGATTCTGATTAATACAGGAAACCTTTTGATATTTCTGATATACATATACCATATTGAGTGAATTTTTCTAGAAATTTTTCATTTGATTAAATGTAGATATTTTGTTATACCTACTCAGGTTTTTAGTCACTTAAAGAAGGCAAAAGTAATTTTTAATTCATTAGTTAAATCCTTTCCCAAATAAAACATTCTTTCTGCATTTAGTGGGTTTTAAATAGTGACTAAAGTTATTGTCTTCTTTACCTGTGCTTTCTAAGAATGTAGTTCTCTTTACCATACTGGTTGTCTGTGCCAAACCTACCATCCAAAAACATTCCATTAACTCCAATAAACCAACTCAAATGTGCCACAGACACACCAAAAAACTAGAAGTATACTGACTGGTGATGAGGACTTGAATAAAGATGTGGGGTATGAAAATGTAATAGTTAATATTATAAAGTCTGAATTTTTAATTATAATCTGCAAAAGTTATTGTTTTTGTTATGCTTATAGAATTTTCTGTTTTCAGAATTATTAGCTCATTTAACAACAATTTTGGGGTTTTCAGTAAACACCTACTATATATCAGGTACAATTTGATACTGCGGATACAGCAAAGCACAAAAGAGGCAACAATCCTTACCTTCATGGAGCTTAATTATGTAAGTGTATATACATCTAAATGTGTAAGTAGATGTTCTTTATATATTCTACAATATATAACAAATCAGTAAGAAAAGAGATGACCTAATATCTTTATTATAAAAACAAATTAGTAAGAAAAATGATGAGCTAATAAGATATAAACTTAGCATTAAACCAGTAATTTATAGAAGAACATAAATAGTAAGCATATGGGGAAAATTAAACACTTTAGGATTACATACAAATTTTTAAAAAATAAGATACAAATCCCCACTTTTAAATGAACAGAACTTCAGTATATATATAAAACCTCACCCATGTGTAAATTTTTCACTCTATTGAAAAAAAAAAACTTCATTCTAAGTGCTTTATAAAAGAAAATTTGGAAAAAAGAAAAAAATTTGATATGTTGAAAAACTTAAAAATACTCATTTTCCTTGACTCAGAAAATCTTAGACTAAGAATTTGACATAGGATTTTGAAGATGAATTTTTTTTTTTTTAAGATTTTATTTATTTCAGAGAGAGAGAGAGACAGAGAGCACAAGCATGAGTGGAAGGGGAGGGGCAGACAAAGAAGCAGACTTCCTGCTGAGCAGAGAGCTCAATTTGGTGGCTTGATCCTAGCGATCTGGGATCATGATCTGAGCGGAAGGTAGATGCTTAACAGACTGAATTACCCAGGTGCCCCCTTGAAGATGAATTTTAAAGGTCATAATAATAATAGTACTAGAAGAAGCTAATATCAATTGAATGAATAAATTGTGCCAAGCATTAAACTAAGAATTGTGTGTAAATTACCTTGTTTAGTACTAACATAACTCAAATGGCATTATTAGCTCATTTACAGATGAGAAAATTGAAACTTAAAAAGGTTTAATTAAAAAAATATTTCAAAAACATTCATTTAACCATGGACATGGAACTCAACAGTGGGTTTTTGGAGTTTGTGCCTTGTGATCTGTCACTAGTACCTACACTCTTCATTGCCCACCGTCCTAATTTGCCTCTCTATGAAAGAATATGCAAGAATGTTCCTTGAAACATTGTTTGTGATAACAAAAGAAAGCAGAGAGGAAACTATAGATGCACTCAACAATAGCAGATGGGTTAAATCAATTATGACTTATCCATACTTTGGAACAGTAGTCAGCTTTTAAAAGGCTTTTTATTATATTTGTTGATGGGATATATTGTGATACTCAAAAAGAAGTGTGCTCAAAAAGATGCATTTAGTGGGATTTCATTATGAGAATAACGAGATTTTAACCTTTTTGGATTGTTTATCTGTTTTATTTTTTCACAATGAAAAATAACTTGATTTAAGGAAAATGACAGTATTATAATTCATATTAATAATATATTGTTATATGTTATAACAGATAGACCTATCTTGGCTTTTAAAGTCAAGATTCTTCAGCAGAGATTGAGCAATAATACTCCCTTATACAGAAGTCTGTGTTATTAAGGCTTTTTGCCTGGATGTGTTACATTTTTAACATGAATCCGTTTAACTTAAATATCATATATTTTAAAGGGTCTGAAAGAGAAGCATTTTTTTAAGCATACCCATATAGTTTGCTTGCAAAAATTCTTAAAATAACTTTTACCCATTCAAATCTTAAGAGGATTACACAAGCTAAATTAGTGTCTGGACTGCAAAAGGCCATAATGAACTTAATATTATTGCTTTCCAAAATATAGACCAATTCTTAATAGACTATTTTACAATAGGAAGTGCCTTTGGGGGTCAGTATAACAAAATTAAGATCAGTTTATAAAGCCTTAAACAAGGCCTGGTGGCAGCATTAAAATATTCGATGTAATTATTCCCCAGTTCATTTGCTCACACACCATTTTCCTTCTCAGGCTTGGTTCAAAATTGAATAGACTGACAGGTCTCTAACTTTCCTTCCAGGAGTTGCATTTGTATCGCGCTGTCTCTGTCATATATAAAGTCTACTTAAGTTTACCTGGGTCAAAGTCAGATTTGAAGTTCTTGGAGCTGAGATGCGATGCTGATTGTTCAAGCTTTGTCCTCACTTGTTTAATCTGACTCGTTAAGGAGACAGAGTTAAAAATAACCATCATGCTCTAAGTTTCAGAGGGCAGGAGATTACTCAGTAGTTTTATTCTTCGTCGTTTTCTCCCTGTGGTCCAGATTAAGACCCTTGCTGGTCAATGTGTGGTCTGACAGTCCCACGTTTTTGCATCTTCTGGGAGCTTGGTTTCTGGTTGGTCTCCATTCTCAGACACAGCATCCTTCATACTTTGCCCTTAATATTCACAGCTTTGAGCAGAAGTTACTTTTATCGTGTAACTCAGCTTTTCTCTAGTTTGGTGCAGAGATTAGCTGAACATGTTAGAGATGTAATATATATATATATATATATATATATATATGTATATGTATATATGGCATTGAAAATTTGAAACTGAAGTGAGATGAGGATTTGATAATGAGGTCCTTTAAGGATAAACCCAACTTGGTTTTTTCCTGTAGTATTTTTTACTAGTCATATACAATGAATTCTCCAGTACTCTGTTTTTCAAAAAAGCCATATTACATTAGAAAGACATTGTATCAATAAATATAATGCTTAAAATTAAATATAAAAGTATTCATGGCCATACATTTTATATACTGAGTCACTTAATATTCATAGGCAAAAAGTTTTGAGACTGTATGGTGCCTCCATAAGTCATTGTCATGGAGGTGCTCAACCAAGATTTGGAATTGGTTTCCAGTAGGAAAAGCCTTCCCAAAAAAAAGCCTAAAGGAAGTTTGTCCCACAAGGGAGATAAGAAAGGCCCCTGATCTGTATGAAAAACACTACAAGAGCTGACTTGGATTATGTGAAGGTCTGAGGACGTGTTGAAGTCACTGATCAGAAATGATTTCCGTTTACAATATTAAACATCTTTTCTGTGAGCCCTCAAAGTGAGGACCCTCCTTAGTCCTGAAGTCTTCCCATTGATATACTTGAGTAAAAGAAACAACGACTTTCAAGAACAGACTTTTCATAATTTCTGACCAAGTTATTTTTGTTTCTTCTATGGCTTCTAGGGTGACTACTCATTTTCCAACCCTTTAAAAAAAAAAAAATCTGTGATAATATTTCTTTTCATTCATGTGTGGTTAGCTCTGCAAAGAGAAAATGGTTCCCACGACTAAAACATATATTCAGAGAGAGGTTGTTAACTATAAATTAAAATAGTAGAAGTTATGGTCAACGTACAATGTTAAAACAAAAATAGAGCTGTAAAAGAAAAGCACACATTTTAATATTGTCAGTAGAACATGGTATATGGAAAAAAACACTTAAATTTCATGTTAGGTTGTTTCTCACATGTCAGTTTGTGAATGAAGGGTACATGGTACATAAATAGCCCATGCTAAGTGAAGCACCTAATTAACATACCAATAGTAACTGACTTAGAATTAGTCAAAGGAGTCGCTTCCCACAGGAAGAATTGTACTATTACTTGAAGTCATCACTCGGTTCATTGAAATTGACATTGGACAAGGCATCAGAGGACAAGCGATAGGGAATACACCTCCACTGGCAGAAAGAAGGGATGGAAAGGAGGCGTAAGAAAAAGAAATATTAAAATTAGCAAGAAGTGTGTGATACAGTATTTATTTTTCTGATTCTATGAAAACAAATTTTAAATGATACACGATTTTATGCTTTTGTACTTTTATTGTTATCTAGTATTACCTAATTTTTGGCTAAAAAAAATACATGAGGCAGATAACCTATGGGAGAAATTTGTTGTGGTCTGGCAGTTTAATCTGCGTCAGTGTTTTGAGATCTTCTAACTGAGACATGTACATAAAATTTAACTATATATGTAAATATTAGAAATGTTTTATCACATTTACCATTACTAAAGATTCCCTTAAGATTTAAAGGTTTAATCACTTTATACTACTCCTCCACCATTATGATGTGCCCCATGTGAATTACTTATTTCTAGGCATATATTTCTATTCTTAGAAGCTTTATTGAAAACCCTTAGTCAAAAAAAAAAAAATCCATATTAGAATGTTAGTGGTAAACCTCAGTTGCATAAATAATGGTGATCTTGTGTAATGAATAATTTAGTCATATTTTAAAAATAATTCATCAGGAATACATGTGAGTAGGAAACAGGATGAGGTGCTAACATGTGAATGTTATCCCAATATTACTATATGCAGAATGTTGCATTTTATCACATCACTTTGTTAACTATATGCTCTTGTCCTTCTAGGTTCCATCAAAAATCGAGGGTTTCAGAAAACCATAGCATTATATCATACTCAATTTGAATGGCTTAAGTTTAAACAAATATAGTTAAATCAGTGGTCTGTCTCCTGCAGCTAAATCTGGAACCTGGGTCTAGTGCCAGGTTGAGGCCAAACCCTGATCTGCAAGTCCAGTATCTCTCTAATATAAATCTGGCACCATTTTGAGTTCGTATATCTGTCCTCCTCCTGTTTGGTATCTAACTCACTGGTTCTCATCCCACTTCCCCATCTCTAGGTTACATTTGGCAACACCTGGAAACGATTTTGGTTGTTGAACTGGGTGGGAGAGTATCCAGTGGGTAGAGCAATGATGCTGCTCTATATCCTACAGTTCACAGGACATCTCCCACAGCAAACATCTTCTGACCCCAAATGCCAGTAGTGCCTAGGGTGAAAAACCCTATGACTAACTCAAGAGTCTTCATTCTTTCACTAAAGAAAGACAAAATCCTGGATGGTTTTAAGTGTTTTAAGATATGAGAAAACCTTGTAAGGGAAGCAAAGTGTGGCAAAAACGCTCCATCCTAAATCAGAGATTTCCAAATGGAGTCTAAAAGGGACCTGGCAGGTGCTTTAAATGAGTTAGGCAGTCAGGGTCATGTTTACCATGTTCTATCCATTTTAAGAAGCAGCAACTGTCTGGCTCCAGGAATTTGTAGTCAAGCAGGAATGAAGTCCTACTTTTATCGGTGCTATTAATTTTTAGAGGAGCCTTAGAAATCTAGAATTTCTTTTTTTTACATAAAGTCTCCTAAATTTTAAATGTTTTTTGACAGACTAAGAAGGCCAAACAAATTACATTTGGGGTTCAAATTTAGTCTTCTAGGTATCACTTTGTTTGCTTTTTATTGAAGTAGAATTTACATACAATGTTATATGGGTTTCAGAAATGAAACAAAGTGATTCAACAATTCTATATATTATACAATGTTCATCATGATAAGTGTAGTTACCATTTGTCACTATATAATGTTATTATGATATTATTGACTATATTTCCTATGCTATACTTTTCATCTCCATTACTTATTTATTTTATAACTGGACATTTATCCCCTTCACCTATTTCACTCATCCCTCCATCCTCCTCCCCTCTGTCAACCACCAGTTTGTTCTCTGTACTTATGAGTTTGTTTCTGTTTTGTTCATTTCCTTTTTTATTCATTCATTTCTTTTGTTTTTTAGATTCCACATATAAATGAAATCATATGGTATTTGCCTTTCTCTTCTAGCTTATTATACTTAGCATCACACTTTCTAGGTCCATTTAGGCTATTGCCAATTACAAAATTGTCTTCTTTTTAATGGCTGAGTAATAGTCTGTCATTCATATATATCTATATATATATATATATATGTAATATCTCTCTCTCTGTCATATATATATGTAGATATATATATAGATATATATGTAGATATCTCTCTCTGTCATATATATATACATGTATATATATATGGCTGAATAATAGTCTGTCATTCATATAAATATATGTAGATATATATGTATATGTATATCTATATATATGTGAGAGAGAGAGAAAGATATCTACATATATCACATCTTCTTATCAATTCATCTATTAATGGCAATGGACACTTGGGTTGCTTATATACTCTGACCATTGTAAATAATTCTGCAATAAACATGGGGGAACTCATACAACTCAACACCAAAAAAACACAAATAATATGGTTTAAAAATTGGGCAGACAAAGTAAGCAGACATTTTTCCAAAAATGATGGCCACAGGTGACCAACAGATACATGAAAAGATGCTCAACATCACGAATCATCAGGGAAATGCAAACAAAAACCTCAGTGAGACATCACCTCACACCAGTCAGAATGGCTAGCATCAAAAAGACAAGACATAACAAGAGTTGACCAGGATGTGGAATAAAGGGAATCCTCATGCTCCATTGGGGAGAATGTACATTGTTGCAGCCACTGTGGAAAAGAGTATAAAGATTTCTCAAAAAATTAAAAATAGAATACCACATGATCCAGTCATTCCACTGTTTGGTGTTTTCCCAAAGAAAATGAAAACCCCAATTTGAAAAACTATATGGCCATTAAGGTTTTTGTTTGTTTGTTTTGTTAATTTTTATTTTTTACCACTCTTCCAAGTTGTGATTGTCATGGACATATTCATTAATTCATTTGCTTCTTACATTCACTTAACAAACACTTATTATGTTGATGGTGTGGAGGATAACTAGAATTATACAGAAGCACGTGGAATTCTTTCTTTTTTTTTTTAAGATTTTATTTATTTGACAGACAGAGATCACAAGTAGGCAGAGAGACAGGCAGAGAGAGGAAGAAGCAGGCTCCCTGCTGAGCAGAGAGCCTGATGCGGGGCTCAACCCCAGGACCCTAAGATCATGACCTGAGCTGAAGGCAGAGACTTTAACCCACTGAGCCACCCAGGTGCCCCAGGACATGGAATTCTTGAATCCAGGAACAGTGTGATGAAAATTTAAAATATTAAATTTAATGGCTTAGAGACTTTCCATTCAACAATTTTTATCTTCCATCTCTTTTGCTTTATCCTCAACTAGTTTTTTTTAAGTTTATGCCATTCTCCATTTTATCATAGCTAAATGCCTTAGGGATTTAGGAAATTAAGTGTTTAAAAAGTACTTTAAAGAGTACAACCAAAATCTGGCAGAATGAGAATTTTGCCTTTAGAATCAATGTCACTTGCATAGGCCCTGCCACTCAGGTTTATGTGTATGAGGCTCTATTGTGGGAAACTCATACTTAATAATTCATTTAATCCTTGAGAGATTATCTTCATTTGGAAGATGAGGAGACTGAGTCACACATAGGTTAAGGGACCTGGTCATTATCATCCAGCTGGGAAGTGTGGAAGCCAGAATCAGAATCGTGGCTGTCTGTGGTAAAGCATTTGCTCTTCAGATCGTGCCATAAAAACCAACAGAATAAATATGTGGATTCAAAGTGGGGGTGAGAGGTCAAGAATGGAAGAAAAAATAAGTTTTTCTGCACTTTATGCTTTCTAACTAGTCTTGGTAGAATTTAATCCTTGCTCTTTCTTCAGGCTCTAACAAATTTACAAACACATAGACAGAAAGACGGACACACACACACAAGGACACACACACCATTTACACAAAGTCAGATATCAGAACCCACCCATAGGAAAGTTGACATTCCTGGTCACCCAGAGTCATAGCACTGGGTCAGTCTGGTAGTAAAAGGATCACATTACTCCACTCTGCTGGGGCTTATTAATACCAGCTCTCTCCCCTCACTCTGTGGTGGTGAGAACTAGGTTAAACAGTTTTTGTCCTCCACACAATTTAACCCAATTTATACATAATCTTATCTTTTAAATCAAACATAATCATCAATGGCAATTGTTATTTAGCTCAAATCCAGACTACTGCATTTTTTGTATATTTGCAGATTTTCTACAACTAAATTTCTCTACTTGCAAGTTTCAATTAAAAAAATAAAAACATAAGCTTGAAAAGAAGAGTAAGATTCTTGTGTAAGATTTACTTTTACCTAATTTAGAAAACCCTACTGAAATATTTACTATACTGTATTACTATGACAGAAACAAGACTTATTTGTGAATCAAGGTTTATTCTCAGGTAATTCAAAGAAAGAATTTTCTTTAAAAAAACAAAACCAAAAACCTATTTCTATATAGTAAAGTCGACTCATTGCATTAGTCATCTACCATGTTAAGAAACTAATAATTGTTTTTTATGCTTTTCAAGCCTCTTAATTTAGTAAACCTATAATTGAAAAGTTAAATTTTGCAATAAAATAATATAACTCAGTTCATGTTGCTATGGGAAAGTAAAGGGTTTCCTCCTACTTTAGTTTATTAATTTTCAAATAATGCTTAAGGGCTTGTTATGATAGTCCTTTACAAGGTAGTAAATACATAGTTATCCAGACTGTCTGGGTTGAAAACTAATTACCATTAGAAAGTGAAGCATTTAGGCTTGTTATTTCTGCAAATCAAACAACTCCAAATACAGTTTTCATATTAAATCCAGTGTGCAATGATCCAGGGATATCCTCGCAATGTAAACCATAATCTAAAACATCCCTCTTCCTTATTATTGCAGGAAAGTAAGCTAACTGGAACTTTCAAATGTGCATCAAAAAGGGAAGTTGGGGAGACTGATAGTGAAAGCAGCAGCAATCTGGAAGAACAAAAGAAATTAAAAATGAAGCTATTCAAATAATTAAAGCTTTCTTTGAAAGCAACACTTTTTTTTTAAAGATTTATTTAAATCTTAAATTTTTTTTTTAAGATTTATTTATTTATTTACTTGACAGAGAGAGACACAGTGAGAGAGGGAGCACAAGCAGGGGGAGTGGGAGAGGGAGAAGTGGGCTTCCTGTGGAAGGGGAAGCCCCATGCAGGGCTCAATCCCAGGATCCTGGGATCATGACCTGAGCCAAAGGCAGATGCTTAACAACTGAGCCACCCAGGCACCCCTGAATGCAACTCTTTAGAAAGAAAGGACAGGAAGAAAATACATTATCGGAAGGAAAATGGCAAGCAGTGTACAAAATGGAAAGTGTATCCAAGACTAAGTAAATGGGGCTTTTTAATATTCTCATTGATTCCGATGGCTTTACATCCTTCTGCAGTGATATTTTTAACAGAGCCACATATTTTTAAATTTGTGCTAAGAGTAGGAAAGGAAAATGGAGTATAAGAACATGAGAAATCTCACATTTTTATTTATACTTTTAAATGATCATAGCACAGTAGATTTTAAAAATTATTTCCAGACAAGCTCTTTAAAAAGACAAAAGCAGATGTCATTGCCGTTGAATCGTTCCAAGGCTTACAAATAAAGATTAAAAATGCATGCAGATAGAAAACAATAAAAATGCACAGCAAAACAGAGTTAACTGTTTATTAACATTTATTTAATAAATTAGGGGGCTCTCAGGACAGCTATGTCAAGTGAGAGTGACAATATTATAGGAAATGTTTGTGTTAGTGGGTTTGAGACAAGAAATGGGGAAGTTAAAGGAGGAAAATATTATTTTGGAAAATTAATATCTTTAATAGCTGCAAAAGCTGGCTGTGTTTCTTCAGAAATGTGAGAAACAGTCACACTTGCTTCATGTTGTGTAACATCAAATACAAATGCAATCGCATGTGCACTGATTTCTTGTTTGTAGACGCAAAGGTTTGCAACATTCAACAGCAATCCTATGCAACATTGTTTAAAAGTTTACCTAAGATTATAGTTTTTGCAACTGATTATGATTTTCAAAAGTTATGGGCAAACCTAAATTTGTATTAAAATTCTTTGTCATAGGGGCGCCTGGGTGGCTCAGTCGGTTAAGCCTATGCCTTCAGCTCTGCATTTGTCTCTCCCCTCACCAGGGAGCCTGCTTCCCCCTTTCTCTCTGCCTGCCTCTCTGCCTACTTGTGACCTCTCTTCCTGTCAAATAAATAAATAAATAAGTAATAAATCTTAAAAAAAAAAAAAAAACCTCTTTGTCATGCTGGAAAGAAAACATCTTAAAAGAAATTCCCATGAGGCACCTGGGTGGCTCAGTCCTTAGGCATCTGCCTTTTGCTGGGGTCATGATCCCAGGGTCCTGGGATCCAGCTTCTCCCTCTCCCACTTCCCCTGTTTGTGTTCCCTCTCTCGCTGAGTCTCTCTCTGTCAAATAAATAAATAAAATCTTTAAAAAAAAAATTCCCCATACAATGCTTCCATAAACTTATCTCATTTTAGTATTTATTACGTATTTTATAAACTGGTTTACAATGAGATGCACTTTTAGAAATGAATTCTTATGTATCGAAAAGTAAATCCCTTTAGGGATAACTCAAATTTGGTTTTCTTTACTTTTGCCCCATATTTTAAACATTTTCTTGGGGCACCTGGGAAGCTCAGTCGGGTAAGCATGGGGACTCTTGATTTTGGCTCAGGACCTGATATCGAGCCCCACAGCGAGCTCTGCGCTGGACATGGAGCCTGCTTAAAATTCTCCTCTCTCCCTCTCCCTGCTTGCTTGCTCTCTCTCTCTCTCAAAAAGAAAAGATTCTCTCTCCCTCTCCCTATGCCCCTCCCCCTGCCAAAATAAACAAACACTTTTGACTACTATTCATTGATGGCATCAATGATAAGTGAGCAAAAAATAAAATAAAAGAATAAGAAATGTGGCTCTCAGGAAGAAAGAAAGAAAGAAAGAAAGAAAGAAAGAAAGAAAGAAAGGAAGGAAGAAAGAAATGTGGCTCTCCAAAAGTGAAATGAAATGCTCATTACTTAGGGAAACTTCTTGACAGTGTTGGCATAAAGTGGTGGGGGAGTGCAAGGGAGACAGATGACCCCAGTACAGCATGTGTCTTTTCACTTCCGACTTCACGGCTGGCTCAGTCGGCGCAGGGGGCAACTTTTGATCTTGGGGTTGTGAGTGCAGGCCCCAAGCTGAGTGTAGATCCTGCTTCAAAAATAAAGATTTAAAAAATAATATAATTTTAAAAAAAGAAAAGGAAAGTGACATTACTACTTCAGAGATGAGAAGTAAAAATCTGTGACATCTTTACATTTTCCCATCCAGTTAACAACAGAAAACCAAGATCATAATTTTCCATAATACTTTAGTAGGAATATTTTGTTTCTTACAGAGCTGAGAGAAAGGCAAGAGCAAAGCTAACAGAAAACCTTAAAATAGGAGTCAGTGTGGAATGAAAGGAAAGCAGAAAGGGAGTCAATGTGGTTGAATTTTAGAGAATATGTGTTAGAAGACGTAGGAGGGGCCAGACTGACTTTGATGTTGCGATAGGTGGAAAGTCTACATGTTATGAAGAGCTATCCATTGGGTTGGAGGGTGGGGAGTGGGGGTGTCTTAAGCGTGGGAGAGACTGATTCAGGTTTTGAACAGATCTTGCTGACTACATTGAGAATGATAGACCTCAACCTAGTTATGGCTGTATAAAAGAATGTTGATGGTAAGTTAGGAACCGTGCAGGAGATGATAATAGTGACAGCAGAAATAGAAAAGTAGACATATTGGGAATATACACAATGGTGATAGAATCAACATGATTTTCTAATAGAACTCACTAAGGTAAGTTCCATGAGGGCAGGAATTTCTCTCTCACTGTGAATCCCTGGTACCTACCAAAGAGCCTGACACATAAGAGATGTTCTATTTATAAAATGAACGAATGAATAAATGAATAAAGGAGGGAGGGAGGGGGATAAGAATAAGGAGGAAGAAGAGAAATAATAAAACTATTTTTGCTTAAAATAGGTAATTAAATACTATTTCCATTTCATGAAACCAGAGAGGGACACCAAATGCTTTGTGCTTTGGGGTAGAAAATGAAATAAAGTTGTCAGTTTTTCTTTTTTTATAAGAATTATCCAATAATCTTAGATTACGTCCTTCTGACTAATGTTTGATGTCCTTTGACCACCAATGAAATGGTGGTGATAGTGTAATAGAATATTTAGCTTCTGTGTTTTGATTTGAATGGTTTAGTTGGCAAAATTAAAATTTGGCAATCCTATGTTATTCCACAGATTATGTATATATATATATTTTTATATAAATATATTTTATATATATATTTTTTGAGGTGTGATATTACTTTACTGAAATTCAAGTGCCTGGAAACTATTGTTCTAAATGCACTTCTTAAAAAAATCATCTCTTAGTATCCTAACTAAAACAAAAAATAGAAGAGGGAGCTTGGGGAAAAAAAAATATATATATATATAAATTTCATTATAAATATGTATATATATATACACACACACACATATATATATATATGAAGGTGTGTGTATGTGTATTTGTGTGTGAGTAACTGGTATAACCTGTATTTAACTATGATATGTTTTGTCCAAGCAGAGTTGAGGTAAGCATCAGCTTTCTCAAACGCTGAAAAAATTATTCCCTCATTTATGGGAAAAGCAATGCAACTTGAATATTTATATGGATGAAAGATCTTTTGGATTGAAAATATACTTTGCCTTTTATCTTTTAGGTATTGATTTCAGAAACACGAAAGTGTTTTTAGCCCTTTATAATTTCTCCTAAATTTGGCTAAGTTTAATTACTTTCCATAATAAACTTCTTAAGTGCAAGACTGGTTTTTAAGTCACTACTGTAGTCACAGCAATGACCTCAATAAGCAGTTATCTCTCTTGTGGATATTTCTAAATAAAGCTGATGCAATTTTCCAGTCTAATTTATATAAAAGGAACTGATCTAGGCCAAATAATATTCTTCTATGTTTATATTGAGAGAAAAGATGGACATCTTCTTAACATTCAAGAACAAATTATTATTCTATAGATTATGATGTTCTATTTATATTGTATTGGAAATTCATAACATATATTCTTTAGCTATTGGCTTATAAAATAAGGTCATATAATGTGAAATGGATTTTTTTTACATAATCAAGTAGGTGAATGACTGTTACATATCCTTACAGGTTATTCCTTGAGAATCATCTATATTCAAAAGTTGTACAATATGTATTTTAAATCTTTATGGGAATGTACAGTAATTATTGCTACGGAGATGACTAAAATGGAAACTGCGCAATTCACTTCACAACATATGTAGTTGTCTTATTAAGGTTAAACTTGGACTACCTTAATTTCAAACAGAAATGTGCACAAATATTATGAAACAAGCATGTCCATATTACCTGTTCCTTTCAGATTTGTTTCTTTCAGCTGAATAGACTCATTTTATCTACTGCATTGACATAAATTCATCCATTTATATTGGAGATATTAGCTTCAGGTGCCCGTCCTCCTGTAAATATCTAAAAACATCATGTCCCTCTGATAATGGCAAGTTAAGAAAGGGACCTTGTAAGTGTTGATGTATTATTATTATTCTGAGTCCTTTCAAATGTAACTCAGCTGGTTCCCCCCCACAAAATAAAGCAATATGGTAGCATGTTCTCTTTCTTGATGAAAAGATATTACGTCTTAGATATAAAGTATAATATTCATGCAAAGTGCAGGTAGTATAATAAAGGTTTTCAAAAACCTAAATTATACAACTTCAAATTTAAGCTCTGGTAAGCTGTCAAGTCAGACTAGTAATTGCTCCTTTAATGACAGTTAATTGTTAAAATTTTATGCTTTTAGTTTTTGAAGAAAAGCCCATGATCCATGCCCTTAAGAAGTAAACACTCAATAAAACTGAAAGAAAAAAAAAAAGAAGTGAACACTTGTGAGCAATAATGGAGTTGTGTTTGGGGGTCACATCCCTAGACAAAACGCTTGCATCTGAGTATTCACTTGGCTATTTGCTAGATATGTGGTGGTGACTTTGGGAAATTGCTCAGCCTTTTTTGCCCACGTTTTCTCATCTGTAGAATGGGGATGATCATGATACCTATCTCAAAGTATTGTAAGGCCTAAATTAGTTCATATTTGCAAAATTCTCATTAAGGATCCGGTAAATTCTAAAAATGTGCATTGTCTGATATATATATATAACATTCTTATACCAAAATAAAACACTATCACAGAAAATAATAGGAAGCCTGGCTTCCTTTTACCAAGAAGAGAGTTTGGGTGGCTGAAACATGGCAATTCTATAAAAAGAGAGGTAACAAAAAGACCCCAAAAATCAAAAAACCAAACGCATGCGCACACAAAAACAAGATTGATTTAAGTTAGTCTCTTCCCTACCATGAAAATTAGCATGTGGAACTCTGCTGAAGCACTTTTATTACAATTATGTCAAAGGACAGGTAAACTCTATGCAATAGTTACTGGTTTTCTGTGTTATGACAAAAACCATGATTTGAGTTGAGGTATAACTGAAATATATTTTACTATTGGTATAAAATATTACTGACAGTTATCAAGAAATTAAGGGAGGCTCTAATAATTAGTTTTGTACTATGCTACAAAACCCAAAAATCATCTAGAGCCTATGGACCTGTATAAGAGTATGACTGGACACATGACATATGTTTAAATAGTTAAAGGTTGTAAATCAAGTTGACAAACTATTTAGTAAAATATGTCTTCCCACCTTGACAAATAGATTTCATAACAACCAAGATGGCCAGATACAAATTTCATGAAACCCACTTGAGGATCCACAGCTCACTTCCATCTCTGTACCTCTCCTTACTGCCTCCCCTTTTTCTTTCCACTCTCATCAGCACCATGGGTTACCTTGGCATGAATTTGAAGTCCCACCCTCATGTCAATAGTCAATTGCCCTCTGGTAATCTTTCCCACATAAAGCTGGCCCACATAGCTCTCAAAAAGACATATCCTAAGAATAAGTTTTTGCCAGCTTCAGGAAAGGTGACTTAGCTTGCCTGGGTAGGGATTTCTAGGTTTGAACCTGTATATAGTTCCCAGAGTCCCAAGGATTTCCCACCTTGTATGAAGAGATATACAGGACTGTGGCAGAAAGTTCCCCTGCCTGGGTGTACCGATGTACAAGACTGCAAATCCAAGGTTATTTTTATAAACCACACATGAAATCAGGATCATTACAGTTGTACCTGGCATGTAGTAAACAATTTAAGGAGATATTAATATTTTTCTACTAAAATATACTATTTATACTGAGTGACCTGGGTTATTTATATTAATACAGTTTGTTTAACTCATTATGTATCTGGTCCATATTCTGCTTCACCAAATTAAAGTCTAGGGGGGGAAAAATCACACAAAAAAAGATAATAACTACTCTGCATGATAAGTGATACACAGTGAGCTCTAAGAGCACATAGCTGCCTTGAAAAACAAGGCCGACTTTGTTAAAGGAAGTGATTTTTAAGCTGACACCTGAAGGAGAAATAGGGATGAGCCAAACAAAGATAGGAGGAGGTGTAGAAAAGTCAGAGTAAGGAAAACATGCAAGGTCAAGAAATTGAATATAATTTTATATATTTATATATATATTCATATGCAATATCTATTTATTTATAATTATACATATATACATAAGTGGAAAGAGAAAGATATCATTATGGTCAACAGACCTTGAAAAGAGAAAGAGCAAGTGGTGATCATGATGTTGTCTGCAAAAGTCAGATCATGTAGAATTTTCTTTTTTTTTAAAGATTTATTTATTTGATAGAGAGAGAGCACAGCTGGGGAAGCAGCAGAGGGAGAGAGAAAAGCAGGCTCACTGCTAAGCAGAGAGCCCAATGTGAATATCGATTCCCAGGACCTGATTCAGATCCTGACCTGAGCCGAAGGCAGATGCTCAACTGACTGAGCCACCCAGGTGCCCCAGATCATGTAGGATCTTGAAAATCATGTGAAGGACTGGACTTGATTCTAATAGTGATGGGGATGGGGCCATTGAAGGACCTCATTTAGGGAAGATGCGATCAGGTTACTATCTTATGAAAGTCAATCTGACATCAGACTGAATAGAGAATTTATTTGAAGACCTGTGTCATCACATAGGCAGCAGATTACAGTGGCCTGTTCAAAGGAGATGGAAGGGATAGTAAGAGAATCCAGAGACTGAAGAAGTTGGAAATTGAATCTCACTTAACAAGCAGGATTTGCTTATTGTTTGACTGTAGAAGGTGAGGGAAATGGAGAAAGGGAGAATGAATTCTGGGTTTCTGTGTTAGGTATCTGGATAGATGCTAATCTCTAAGATGAGTAAGAAAAAGAGGTTTAGGTTGGGAGAGTTAGAATTGATGAGTATATTCTCAGATGCCCTGAGTTTAATATAATGGTGGGATATCTAAGTAGAAAGATGTCTATGGTAAGTGGAGACACCTAGGGAAGATAGTTAAACCATGGGAGGAAGAGATTTGAGTAATACCAGCATACAAAGAATCAGTGGAACAGTGGTAAGAATCACAAGAGCACCAGAGTTTGTATGGGCAGTGAGAATAAAAATTAGAGAGCAGAATTCTGAGTGTCCATTGGCAGATAAAGAAAAAATTGTGGACAAATGAAATAAATACCAGAAAAAGAACATGAAGGGTGGTGAAGAGAATGCCCAAAGTGTTAAAAGCAGCTAAAATTTTTTTTTTAATTAGAAAAAAAAAAGCTTGAATGTCTATAGGACACACAATTTTATATTTATACAGATACACACTCACATGCACTAGTTTTTCCCACAGACTACATACACTTATAATCACATCACTCATACACCATATATACACCCACACACATTCACAGACACCACACATAGTTCCATAAACCCACAGGCAGGGCGATACCAGATATAGAAATTCTCATTCATTAAATTCAACCCCAGGTCTCTGCTAGCATATTAATTATTAACTTAGGGAAGTCTACTGATTTAAAATGAGAAAGCTTTGGCTTGTGGTTTAAACAAGAATATGGCTCACTTTTCCATCTGTTAAATGGGCACTGTAATACCAGCATAGGGAAGTTTTGAAATTTAATTGATGTTTACTAAGTGACTGGAGAGCCTAAGATGAAAGGTGCTGTGTAATGCTGTTACACTTGTTGGGACTGATGGTGGTGACCTACCTTAGCATTTGAGTATTGCAATATTCTAAACCACAATGTAATCCAGGATGATAAAAATACAAGATATTATTAAATGACTTAGAAGAGGTTGGACTATTACTAAAATGTCCTGCTGGTTATTTATATTTCATCATCTTTTTTGATGTCTGCTCAGTTTTAGCCCTTCTCTGTCATGGAACTCTCTTATTCTCCACTCTGTCTTAACATTCTAGAACAATTTGATTGAAAGGGACCTTGGGGATCTTCTAATTCAACCTTGAATTCAACAGATGAAAAAATCGAGCCCAAAGTTTATATTACTTATCCCCAAATCACCCAGTTAGAATTTAAAATCAAGTCTCCTGCCTTGTGTGTTTCTTCAATAGAGAATATTTCACAAACAAGACAATAATTCTGAAATTAAGATACTGTACTAGATGAGGGATCTAAGAAAGCATTACCAGTAATAGCAACATAAGCAGATTAACAATAGCTATGAGGAAGATGAAGTAACATTTCTTTTTTTAAATTAATACAAAGGATACTTTAAGTTTAATATTGAAAACATAATACCCATTACTGAAGAAACCAATACACAATGGAGACATGAGGGAAGGATGAAAGTAATTAAGATTCATGAATTACAATTGAGTTATTCAGGTTCATCTATTGTTTGTCTTGGTGAAAGGAACAAAGTTGTTTGCTCTGGATATCAGAAGATGTGATTTATATTTTTCAATAAATATTTTTTGAACACAACCTATGTTCCAGATAGTCTGCTTGGTTCTGAGGATAAAGGAGGAAAAAATACAGTAAAGATCCCTGTTTTCATTTAGTTTATTGTGAGAGGATGATAAAATTAAAATAAAAATTATTTTAAAGTTTAACCAGTGCTATTATGGAAATAAATAGGTTTGTTTATTGAGCTTCTAATTTAGATAGAATGATCTCAGAGAAAGGTGATATTAGGCCAGGAACTAGGTAGATGACAAGGAATGAACTAAGTGGAGAATATGAGGAAGAGCATTCCAAGCACAGAGAATGACATGATTAGGAGGAGCCTGGTTGTAAAGAAACAGAAGGAAAGCCAGTGTGCCTGGCATGCAGTGAAGGTGAGAGAATCACATGAAGGTAAAGATGGCCAGATCACACTCTGTGGTACCGTGTGAACAAGGTTAAGGAATTCAGACCCTACTGTTAGAGGAAACTATAGAAATGTTTTAATTATGGCAGTAAATGCTTAATATAAGTTTTTAAATGATTGTTTTGATTATTTTATTGGGAATGGGTTGCAGAGGGAGCAAGGGATGAAATGAGGAAGAATTTGTGAGCGTCATTGTGGTTGTCCAGGTGAGAACTGATGGCCGACGTGGACTGAGGGAGTGACAATGAAGATGGAGAGAAATGAACAGGTCTGTGATATACTGCTGACAAGGCAGATGTGACAGATAAGGAGAAGACAGGAGTAAGTGTAACTTTTGGAGTTGAGGTTGAAAATGGGGATGTAGTAGTGCCATTAACAGGAATGGATTTAAGAGTACAAAGAAATGAGAAAGTAGAAACAGTAAGTATAGGCAAATATTTCAAGAAATTTTTCAATACCAGAGAATAGAGATCTGGGACAGTTGATGGCAGAGATGTTGAAGCAAGATGTGTGCGTCTGTGCATCTGTGTGTCTGTGTGTGTTTCTGTGTGTCTGTGTCCTTAAGATTAGAGAACTAGATTAAGTGCCTATACTGAATGTGATGGTTTAATAGAGAGAGATGCCTTTGATGGTGAGAGACAATAGCACAAAGTGTAAACCTGAATATCTAATTTTCCCATTTGACAATGGTGCAAACATCTGGGGAAGATGATACCTCACAAAAAATATGGGGGGAGGGTTCCTAGGTGACTGAATTTTCCTGTAGCTCCCAGTCATGGTTATCTGAGAACGCAAGGGCATATGAAGAAAGTGGATGTATTAATCAGGCTTCTGTGCCTGAAGAGGAAGTTAGCCTAAGTATATCAAACAGAAAGGGATATAACATAGGGAACTGAATACTCATAAAATCATTGAGAGGGAAGAGAGATTGAAGAAGCAGAAGTCAGCCTGCTAGACTATTGGATTAAAAGTCCTGCCACCACTGCTGCCACCCAACCATGAAGCTGGTACATGTCCATAGAGCGTCTAGCCAGTACTGAGGCTCACATTCTTTTAGTCACACTTTAGCCAATCCCAGACCTCACTGCCATAGAGAAATACCATCTACTTTTTCTCTCAAATATCACATGAGTTCTTCCAATTAGAAGAGCCTAATCCACATCCAAACCTTTAATAGCGGGGGAGTTTGGCAAATGTTTTCATTTTAAAGAGAAGGATAGGAAAATGGAGATGCAGAAAAAGTCAAATATTCTAGAACACTAGAGCAATATAAACAAGCGTCATTGAGATAATACAATTTCTAAGTATTGGAGGCACTAAAAGCTTTTCAGAGGATCTAAACTTTCATCACTGAATTAGAAGATTTATGATTAGATGTCCTATTTAACTTAAAATTAGGAATATCATCTTCCAAGATAATTCTTTTTTAGACAGCATACCTTAATTTTTAAAATACATATGAAGCATAACAATGCATGTTTGTTCTAAGAGCAATTTATATATGTCCAAGAGATACAGAGCAAATGTGAAATCATACTCCCATTCATTTCTCCAGAAATAATCATTGTTTAATTAACTTATACATTCCTCCCTGTGTATGCATATGTACATAGTTTGATTTTGTTTTCTATTTTTGTTAAATAAGGCATTACTAAAACTATTCTGAGAATTTTTTTTCCAATTAACATAATATCCTGAAGATCTCTTCATGTTAATGTATACGGATCTACCATCATCCTTTTACTGTATTTAATGTCATGATTATTTAGGTTGGGTTATTAAGATATTTATGTTATTTCCTACTTTCCACTAATAATCACAGAAACTTGGAAAGCCTTACACATACTTCCCACATCCAAAATAGACCTCAACCATCTACATTTCTATTTTCAGCTCCACAGTCCAAGTCCCCACCTCTTCATCTAGCTGGTCTCCCACTTCCACTTGGGCTGGTTTTCCTCTACTGCACGGAAGATGTGAATATCAGATTTTTGTCAATCCCTACTTCAAGTTCTTTGTGAGCTCTTGTGCTTATCACAGACTACCAGACCTGTAGGATCTGCACTCAAATTTCTCTTTGGTCTCAACCATTTCAACCATTCCCGTGGATCTTCACTTTTCAGTGAAAAGACAGGCTTTGTCACTCTTCCTCCAATGAGCAAAGTTTCTTTCCCCATTTCCGGGCTTCTCTACATGTTTCCACCTGAAGAATGTCATTCGCACCACTCTTCACTGAGTTTTTCTGGTTAACTACCCCTCAAAGTCTGGTCTCCCCTAAAATCTCATTTTCATTCCCACAGAGAACCCTTCCCTGACACGTCCATCTGTTCATCTGTGCTACAAGTCCATGTAATGTAATATTTTCTCAAAATACCCATTATGGTACTGACCATATTTGGCAATTATTTATTTGACATTTTTTTCTGATTTTTCTTACTCAGTGGACATGTCTCATTGTCTGTTTTATTTACTGCTTTATCCCAAAACTTGGCAGATGTTCTAGAATGTAGTAGATTTTCCATAAATACTTATGAATAAATAGATTTCTAATTCTTTTTCTCATCTTACTCTGCCATATATCTCCAATCTAGTATCTGCAAATGAGAGAGAGAGAGAAAGAGAATAAGACAGAGAAAGGGGGAGGGAGAAAAAGAGAAAGAGATCTGAACAGTTGTCCAAACAACTTAAATGCTAGAGAATTTTTAGGTCACTGAAATTATATGTATGATAGTATAATGATATACACATGATATTGAACACTTTTCAAAACCCATAGAATTCTACAACACAGAATGAACCCTAACGTAAACTATAGACTTCAGTTAATGATGATTTGTTAATATTCATTCTCCAATTATAACATGTACTGCAGTGAGGGAAGATGGTAATAATAGAGGAAACTGGGGAGGGGGTAAGGACGTGGGAGCTCTTTGTGCTTCCTGCTCAGTTTTTCTGTAAACCTAAAACCAGTCTAAAAATAATGCCTATTAATTTTTTAAATACTAGAGGGAGATAGATTGACCCTAAAAATAGCTGTTTATGGCTCAGTTGTAGGGGAAAATCCTTTTCCCTCTGCATGTCCAATACTTACCACAGCCCACATCTCCTTCCCAATTGTTTTTCCTACCAATTTACCTGGGACTAATAAATGCAGCAGAATTTCAGACATCTTTAAATTCACACCTAGGCATCTTTTAGTGAAATGGATTGTGTTCCACAGATTACTTGAAATTCAGTTTTAAGGAATTCTGAGCATATTGGTTTTTCCATATAGTTAGTGTCATCACTTGCAGTGAGGTTGCCAAGTTAGGCTGGTTTGTAGGTGGGGAAGGAAAAAGAAAGAAAGAAAGAAAAGAAATGCCACTAATAATTCTGAATACCTGCTCTGTGTCAAACCTGTCCACACCCATGTATTTTGAATTTACCCAGCAGTATTTGGAGATAGTTAGTATTACTGGGTTTTTGTAGAGGAGGAAAGAGATTTAGAGAGATTGAAAATTTGTCCAGAGTCGTATAACATGGAAATGAGAGTAGTGTTTCAGAGAGGGCAGTGGAGGTATTTAGATTGAGAGAGGAAACAAAAGCAAACTACACTTACTTGTCCTGGATATTTGAAAGCTAAACATTTACCGTTTCAGTACTGCTTATATTCAGACTATAGGTTTTTAAATTCCCAGAGAACAGATTTTCTAATTATTTGATATGAACACTTGAAGATTGAATGAAAAAAAATTCATTGGTAAAGGTTTTCTATCCCAGCTGATATTTCTTTTCTCTTTACTTCTCTTCTTTCTGATGGTTGATAACAGTTAGCTACTATTGCACAATGAGTAATTCTCCCCGTACATAAAATGCGCACCCTGAGTATCTCTTTCAGAGGCTCAATATTCAGCCCAGTATTACAAAAAGCCCAGTCCAGACTGTTGTGAGGTTTATTCTACATGAGAAGATAAATCACAGATGACCACTATGTCAGTTTGTAAAACAGAAACTCTTCCCCCAAACGATCATTCTTTCCCTGAATCATTTTGGAGGGTCTTATGTAAAAATGCATAGTGTAGATTATGTTTTTGAAATACGATATACTTTTCTGTTTGAATTTCCTTGTACTGACCTCCATTCAATCCTTTCAGAGGCATCCAAGTGCATATGGAAGTGGGGGTGGGATTGGCGGTTGGGAGGAGGTCAGGTTTAAATTGGTATAGCAGGAATGCTAAAATAAAGAGTATTCAGTTTCTGATATTCAGTGTAGGACTTAGAGCAACACAATAACTTTAAGAGAGGAAGTAAATTTTCTAAATTCTTTAATGGTCATGAGTGGATGAAACCAGTAAGAATCATGTCATAGACTTTCTTCCAAAGTGTAGAAAGGACACCTCTTCCTGCTGTATCTAAATGTAGAGGGTGCTTAAGACATAGGACAGTGACTTTCATATACTTTGACCCAAACCCTCAGGTAGAAATGAATTTAATCTTATGACTTAGTATACAAAAAGAGATACAAAATGAATATATAGCCATAGCTAAATATATGGAATTCTCCTACAGAGATTGTGAGAAAGAGAAGGGAGAGAGCTATATAGTAAATAAAATGGATGATAATGTCAACTTTTCCTCTCTCTCCTCTAGGAACAACATTTTACAGGGAAGGGTATTTTTAAAACATACAGAAAAAAAACATCAGGGGAGTTCCAATAACAAAGAGGCTTTGAGGTTGGGATTCTCCCCGCCCCCTGCTCCTCCTTCCCCCCTCCCCGTTTGATATGCCTAATGTGGAACACGTGCTGACTGCTCAGCACCACCCTCATAGGATGGACGTCATAGCAAGCCCAGTGGCACACCACAGTTAGAAAAAGGGAAGACCTGTGTCAGCTCTCCAGAGCTGTCTTTGGATCACATGTAGCATGAAATGTAGCATTGTCATCCAGCAGGGACACATTATCAGAGATAAACTAATGGCCAGAGGGAGTATTGCTGAGGCTAAAGTGGGCCTCTGATATAGGACTGCAAGGGAACTGCTGAGGTTGCAGTCACATGACTGTTTGAGCTAGCAGCAGTGGCAGCCACTGAGATGGGATCAGGATGGCCATCAAGTTAATGTTGGGGATGGAGGGAGGCAGAGCATGAATTGTACTAAGAGCAGACATTAACATAACAGCAAGGGATGAAATTCATTATATCTAGAGGGTCACACTAACTGTGTTTTCTGATAGAAATCTAAATTAGAAAAGTAGGTAGGGACTGCCTCATACATACTTTCAAAATTTCCATGAGTACACTCCTTTAAGGGGATCTAATTAGCATCCAGAATGCTTGTAGCAAGAGAATCTGGGTAGCAAAGTTTCTTTCCATTATAGAAAGGGAGTGAAATGAAAGCCCCGGGCCCCCAGAATACAGTCAAAAAATTAATTACACTAATAATAATGATAATAGAAACTCAAAAATATAAGAGATTAAATGTCCATCAAAAGAGAAATTATTGAATCAATCACAGTATGTCTAAAGAAAAAAGACATTCATGCTATCAAAAAATAATGATGATTCATGTGTGTGAGAATCATTTATTCAATTTGTTTATCCAACAAATATTTATTGAGTTCTTCTCTATGCAATGCATTATTAATGGAAAAGGCATAGAATAAGGTATATTATATGACCCCATATGCAATTTAAAAATCAGGATATGTATATGAATATGTCAGGCTGTGCTTTCCATGGATTATCTCATGTAATAACCCAGACAACTTTACCATTATCCCTACTTTACAGATGAGATAGTTGAGGTATAAAGACATTAAATAATTAGTCCAGTGTTAATTAACTTGTCTCATGGAGAACAAAGACAGAACTTAAATACAGACCCTTGAATTACAGAATGGGAAATTATAATAATTTAGTCTAATGTCATAAATAACCTATACTGTTTTGAGTTATTCAAAGAACATCTTACAGACATTCATTTCGATTTTCAGTGTTCTGGTATAATTCTATAGATGACCATTTTGAAACTTTTGCTTTGTTCACTTTAATAACAAGGGCATATTTTTTTCAGTATTTTAAAATAAGCAGTGTCCAAAAAAAGTATCAAATTCTAGATACAAGAAATAATTGTTACTTTGCAGGTAACTTTACTCACATTTTTTATGTAAAATCATTTGCTTAAAAAAACTGTGTTAATACGGAGCATCTGGGTGGCTCAGTTGGTTGCGTTTCCCACTCTTGGATTCAGCTCAGGTTCTGGCCTCATGGCATGTGGGCTCTACCCCCACATCAGGCTCTGTGCTCCGTGAGAGTCTGCTTGGATGTTCTATCCCTCTGCCCCTTCCCCTACTCTCTGTTTCTCTCTCTCTCTCTCTCAAATAAATAAGTAAATCTTTTTTAAAAAATGGTGCTAATATGATTTATAAATAAATATACTGCTTCAGTCATAAAGAGTTAGCTAAACAACTTTCAGATAACAAAACCGCTTTTACAGAGCTACCATGTACTTTCTTTAAACAGTTTAACTGAGGTATGATTGATATTTTTAACTTCAATTATAGTTTTGAAAAGGAGATACCAAATTTTATTTTAAACTAGTTTAATTTAGTTGTTTTGCTAAAAAAACAAAAACAAAAACAAAAAATCCTAACTATCATGATACTTAGAGTAACTTGGAATCACATGTTTATTTTTTCCAGACCTAATTGTATATGTTCTTAAGATAGTTCTATTACTCCCTCTCTCTCTGCCTCTCTGCCTACTTGTGATCTCTGTCTGTCAAATAAATAAAAAAAGTCTTTAAAAAAGATATTTCTATTACTTATTAACAATTATTATCAGAGTAACTACTTTATTCAGACATCTGTAAAAACGTTATGAGAAAAACAACAGTTATCCCTAACTGTGGGCACTAGTATGTCTTTGGCCTTCTTGTCCCTTTATACACTCTCTCTTTCCAAAAGCTGACCTATTTTCATAACAGTAACTGGTTTGATGCCTTTTCTCAGTCTGTAATATTTCTAACTTGTTTTTCACAAAAACTACATTCCTATATCTATAGCTACAGTGTAGGATTCAGAGGACAGAAAGTTTCTTCTGTATCATATTTTGATGTATCCCCAATGTCATTAGTGTCTAATACACCAAGCAATGAATAAATATTTCTTGAATAAATGAAGGTAACCTCTGAGTAAAAACTGCTTCTTCAATCATTAATTTAAAAATTATTGGGGCACCTGGGTGGCTCAGTGGGTTAAAGCCTCTGCCTTCGGCTCGGGTCATGGTCTCAGGGTCCTGGGATCGAGCCCTACATCAGGCTTGCTGCTCGGCTGGGAGCCTGCTTCCTCCTCTCTCTCCGCCTGCCTCTCTGCCTACTTGTGATCTCTCTCTCTCTGTCAAATAAATAAATAGATTTTAAAAAATATATATTTATGGCAACTGCTCTGTGCCAGGTTTTATGCTCGACGCTAAAAGCACAGATATGGGTCATACGCTCCCTTTTCAGGGAGGAGCTCAAGATCAATTGGGGGAACTAAATGTGTAAACAAATAAATAAATCTAGGATCCTATTTTATATGCTAGGAAAGTGATTTGGGTTGAAAATAATTTAAAGAATTGTGTCAAATATAACTCAGAAATGTATGTCAAGAGTTTTCTTAAAATCGTATAGAAAGGACATTTGAAGGCTTTCCTTATTATTTCTCTCACATGAATTATACATACAGATATGAAAGAATAGGATAAATTTCATTATCAGAGACCCATCAGAAGCAGATGGAGGGGAAAAGAGTCTCCCCAAGGAGATGGTGAGGGAGAGGTGGTAGCGTTGAAACTGATAGGGATGGTTGGCTGCCCAGCCTTAAAGAAGGGGTGGGCTAACATGGGCTGTAGCTCTTTGATCCAGGCAGAGGTAGCAATTGGCTTAGGGGAACTGGATCAGGGAGACGTGGAGAACCAGGTAATCAGGATGAAAGGAAATGAGGAAGGGGAGACATTTCTAATTTCTTCTTGTCTCCATTTCTACATATCTGTTCTCTGCTTTTCTGAGCCTATGTGTATTTCTCTCTCTTGCAATTCTTAATCTCAAATAGCTACAATATCTAAATGTAAGTATGCTTACATTCATTTGAAAAATATATACATATATATACAATTATATTTCTATTATTTAAATGAGTAAAATGCACTATATATTGCTTTGTCCTTGAGAAAAATTCTCATTTTTTAAAAGATTTTATTTCTTTATTTGACAGACAGAGATGACAAGTAGGCAGAGAGGTAGGCAGAGAGAGAGAGGAGGAAGTAGGCTCCCTGCTGAGCAGAGAGCCCGATGCGGGGCTCAACTCCAGGACCCTGAGATCACGATCTGAGCCGAAAGCAGACCCTTTAACCCACTGAGCCACACAGGTGCCCCAAATTCTCATTTTTTTAACTTCTATGTAGTTCTTAAATATTTTTTCTCAAATATCTACTTTTATCTCGTTCTTTATTTTAAAACAAAAACAATTTTCACTCCTGATATCCACCAAGTTTAAATTAGGTGATGTAAAGTCAACTATGCCATAATTTTCTTTCTAAATATGAGTATTTTAACTCTTGAGATTTAAAGTAGCATCTTCAGGTAAGCTATCAGGAGAACCCAATTATTCTCTGCCCACCTTTTCTTGTTTCTCTTAACCTGCAACAACTTAATCCTTGCCTTGAGTGATTACTCAATAATTATTTTGTGGGAGGCTGAAAAGATTGCCCGGGGCGCCTCTGCCTACAAGTCTGGCCCTGATACTAACCTGGGCTGTGGGGTGAGGAGGGGGTGAACTAAATCTGCTCTTTGGTGATTCAGGGTTTAGTGTCAGATGTGTGAAACTGTATTTAAAGATAAGTGTTGGAGAGAGGTATCTCTGAACCCATCAGAAGCATGTAAAATACACCTCATCCTTTTCAGCAAATCAGAGAAGATGAAAGGTGTCCCAATAGTATTGAGGAACGTTTTCACTTTTAGAAGGATGGTTATCAGACCAGCATGTCTCCAAGCATCACTTTGTGCCTCGAACGGGTCAGAGTTACTGCAATCATTATCAGCTTTCTTCTTATTTTCCAACATGGCCTCCTATCAGGAACTTGAATCCATGTAGATTTTGATTTCCATGTCATATAAAATGGGGTGCATGGGTAATGATTTGAGAAATTATGTAGTGTTCAAAAATAGGAAATCCAGAGGTGCCTAGGGGGCTCTGTCAGTTAAGTGTCTGACTTTTGATTTCAGCACAGGTCTCGATCTCAGGGTCATGAGTTCAAATCCCATTAAAAAAAATAGGAAATCCAGAAAATAAAGGAATAAAAGTAAAAAAAAAAAATCACAGCTCTCTGACATAAACGGAAAGAATGCTCAATTGGAAAAAAATGGCAACTCTGGCTGCTAAAACTGGATTATTTCTTAAATACAAGAGTTATGTTAATGATTATGACAAGTTATCTAATTAGATAGCATCACTGGGGTTTAGAAAAGCCAATATAAATCTTACTATACAGGGATAAAAATATTTGGGATCTACATTACTTAGTGGAGGATATTCTCAAACAACTGTTTGGTGGTGGGCCTTTAGGGAACAGAACAGCAAAATGGTGGGAAGAAGATAAATAAGAGAAGTAAGGAAATTGTAGAAAAGTGTAAGAGATGAGACATATTTCAATAGAGCCAAAATAGGAAGATGGTGGAGAATGTGATAAAAGTTTATAACCCAAAGTTCACATGTTTTTCAAATAAAAGTGACTTTATTTGAATATCTTTAGGATATCAGCAAATTATTAAAAGAACAACAAATACAGGTCACTTTTATCCTCCAACTCTCCTGAATTTCTAGACTTGGATAAGTAGATGGTCTGGAACCAAACTTAATATTATCTATTTAAAGGACTCTAACTTAACATTAGGAGCTCCCAGACTCTATAATTAACATTCAGAAACCATTAGCATAACTAGTTCTGAATTGGTTTATAGGATTTGAATATCTATGACACTGTCTATACTGCTCTGGTACTATAAATTTTTGTCTGGGACATAATTGCCTGACTCCCCCAAATTCTATCTTATAATTAAAGTATAGGTAAATTTTGTGTGGTGTCAATGAATAGAGTGAGCAAGGCCACGTTGGGAGTGAACATTTATTCACAATGAAAATCCACAACTAAAGTGAAAAATTATTTAGCTCCATGTAAGTATAAAATAGAAAAAAATCACCTAAAAGGAGTGTAAAATTAAGTGATGACTAGAATACCAAGGCGGACAGAGAAAGAATAATGCAAAAACTTCATCTCAAAAGCCCAAGGGTTTTTTTTTTCCCCATGTAAATTTGACCGTATTTAAAGTTTTCAGCATCATAAGCATAAAAGGAATGAATGCAGATATTTTCCATTTTTATCTACAACAGCTCAATTTAAAAGACATTGAATCATCTGGAGAGTTAAACTTTTCTAGGTGAAACACCACGAGGAAACTGAACAAGTATAGAAAGTAAAAACAGTAATATGGCTTAATTATGAAAACTTAGAGAAGATTCATGGCAAGTACAAATTGATTATAGACTTCATTCTTATTTGTTGTGACATTTGGAGAACAAAGATTTAGAAATGCATGTCAAGGAGATGTTCACATGCGATCCTATTCCTGTGGTCCTATTTTTATTAGTTTCACTGGGGATTTACGTATATTCTTAAAATTATTTTACAGCTCATTGACGATTTTAAAACAGCTCTCTGGGAACTCAGCCTGCTTAGAATAAATGTAACATGGCGAAAAAGGAACACACCGGTTAGAATTTTGTTCAGTGGGATAGCACCCTCAGAACTGCGACTGCCTCATGGAATGGCCTGGGGCTACTCACAACCAGGGGTGCTGGTTTCCTCACCAGGGGAATGGGATGATGATATTTATCTATCTGGTAGAAGTGTTAGGAGAACTAATTAATGTTTGGAAAGGGCTTTGAGATTCTTGGATGAAAGGTACTCAGTAAGTGCAGAGTGTTATTATGATTATTTTAATAGTTATGATTACTGAGATATTAAATGTGTAATATTCTACCACCCTGCAAATTCTAGTCTGGGTGGGCACTGTGGATTGCATATCAAATGGTTTAAAATAAATAACTTTAATGATTGTTTTAATTTGGCTTATAGTAAAATGTGGGTGGGCAGGACGGTTATCTTTTTCTGTCTCTCTATTCTTTGACATAAATTTAGCTTTTGTTTTTTAAATTCTAATGGTGTTGTCCTATTTATTTATTTATTATTTCTGGCGATGCCCTATTTGTTTATTTTACTTATTTGAGAGAGAGAGCAGAGCAAGTGAGAGAGAGCATGAGTAGGGGTGGAGGGGCAGAGGGACAGGGAGAAGCAGGTTCCCCCCTGAACTCCCCAGGGGGGTGCTCCATCCCAGGATCCTGGGATCATGATTTGAGCCGAAGGCAGGGGCTTAACCATCCAGGCACCTGGGTGATGTCCTATTTAGTATATAAAAGGTAATACTAGATGGTGTCTGTTCTGGAAAATCATGAAGATGTTTAGCGTGAAGGGCCTCATACAACTAGAACAGGGAGTGTATCTGAGCTAACTACTCCCCAGAAGAAACAAAGGTTATTGCTTGAGGGGCAATATGAAAGAAGGAAGTTTGAAGGGCTTAGCAGCCTGTATTTTCAGGAAGCTTTCCCCACCGCATCCAGCTTTTCACCAAGACCGCTTGACATGGTGGAGAGAAAGCCAGGCAGATTTAAGAGAGCAGCATGTTGGGAGGTCACAGGTTAGGGGATGGAGCTGAAAGGGAGAACTTCAAAGGAAGATCTTTAACTACAGTAGAGATAAAGTACGCAGACTAATCAGAGTGAGTCAAAACTTACTTATATATTTGTGTAGATCTAAAAATCCAGTAATGACCAGAAAGCATTAAGAAATACAAAGGAAACTGGTGCCAACACAAAATATTTCAAATCAAGAGTGCTCTCAGTGGTTGAGTGAAGTATGCTAATTTGAAATCCTTTTGAGTTTCTTGAACCCTGCATTTCTGGTACATGTTCCTTTTTTCATGAATCTCTATTATGTAATCATATATGGAGAAGAACGCAAAATAAGTATATGCAGAAAAATACTTACAAATCAGAATAATTTTACCTTTGTGTTTTGTGACTCTGAGCCTGACTGGAAATAGAAAGCTGTTTCTTCTAATCTAATTGTGTCTCATCTGTGCCCTATAAACCACATGAAAAAACCTAGGCATTTTTAGAAATAAGAATAATAATATTAAGTCCCAATCAACTAACATATTTGAACTACTGGAAAAATAATCATTGCTGGCAAGAAAGTTAAGAAGTTTAGTCTCCATGTGGAAAACTGAGATAATTTGTCATAGATAAGGGACCTATTATAAAAGAAATATAATAGGAGATTTCAATAGTTTATTTAAATTTTTTAAAAAATGAAGTAAGCTCAATTTCCCTTGCACCAGGAGGATCTGTGCTGTGAACTTTGTCAGTGAGGGTCATTACATTACGTTTTGGGAGATCCATCAAGATTATGAATTTACTTCACACTTATGTCCTTAAACATTACCAGTTCACAGGATATTTTGAACAAGTTGAAGCAGAAAATGGAGATCTGGCTTGTTTAGTGCAAGCAGATGCCAGGTCATGGAAATTCTTTGAAGAGATCTACTCAGCTGCTTTTTTTTTTTTTTTTTTAAAGCTGAACTTTTTTTAATAAAAATGAAAACATTTAGGGGTAAAACCATAACTTACTTCCTACAGTTGTTATAAGGGTAGAATGAGAGGATACACTTAAAATATTTAGCAGGGGAGCTGCATGCAGCAAAAATTCAATAAATGTAAGGTGTTGTTATCATATGAAAATGGAAGCTGATGTATCAGGGGAATGCGGTCTGGGGGCTTCTACTCAACTTGAGGGGCATATTCCAGCAGGGGAATGTGATGCCTCACGAAACAGGAAAATCTCCATTCTAAGAGAATTCCCAGCCTGGGCTGAAGAGTTATGTGGCGGTGCTTTAACACGAAATTCACACTTTAAACGGGTAGAGTACCTCTAGGTTGAAGTTAATATTTTCCCTTATCTGGAGATTCATTGTTGCCAAAGGAGCACATTCTACTTTAAGATGTAGATTTTGATATCTAATATTTTTTTAAATTAAATGGCTTTGAACTTACGTCAGTTGGATGGGGACATTAATTTCTGTACATTAAAGAACACAGTATGACATTTTGAAAAAGAGAGAGAGGGACTGAGAGAATCATGTCTGGACCCATAGCACATTGCTTCTCTGACCTCTCCAAACCCCCACCCACTCTCTGTTTGTCCCACTGGCCACCTCACATAGACTCTCACTTTGGGGGGAAAATGGAAGCATTTATAATTGAATTTGTACTTCAAATTGTGTGCTATCAATGGTTGTTGTGGTAAAATATATATACCATACAATTTACCATTTAACAATTTTTTAATCGATACACTGAATTTTTCAGTGTACATGTCAGTGGAATTAAGTACATTCACAATATTGTGCAACAATTTCCACTACCCGTTTTCAGAACTCCTTGAGCTTCCCAAACAGAAACCTTGTACCCATTAAACAGTGACCCTGTTCTCCCTTCCTTTCAGTGTCTGGTAACTTCTACTTTCCTTTCTGTCTCCATGAATTTGCCTATTCTAGATAGCTCATGTAAGTGGAATCATACAGTATTTGAACTTTTTACTGCCTTTTTCATGTCATTTTTTTTTTTTAAGTAAAAAAAGACTGCCCTGGTATTTCTGACCATGTGGAGAAAGTCTGGCACAGCTTAAATTTACCTTGTGTCTTAGAGTTCCTTGCCTTCCATAAAATTGCCTCAGACACTTTCCATATAGAATCAAAAAAGACAGGATGCCTGGGTGGCTCAGTCAGTTAAGCCACCTCCTTTGGCTCAGGTCATGATCCTAGAATCCTGGGATCCAGTCCCGCATTGGCCTCCTTGTCCAGCAGGGAGCCTGCTTCTCCATCTGCCTCTGCCTGCCACTCTGTCTGCTTGTGCTCTTTCTCTGACAAATAAATAGAAACTTAAAAAAAAAAAAAAAGAATAAAAAAAGAACTGCGCCCTAACTGAATGCACCTTAAAGTGAACAAGAAAAACTTATACTTCTAGATTTAGTGAGGTAACCAAATTATATTAATGATTAATACTAAGCTTCTAATTGTGAACTATTAAATGGGTAAATTTGCCTGAACAGTTTTGAAAGGGCTATTGTGTTGCTCATTTAATGCATACTTCTGAAAATTTAATAAGCTATTTTTAATCATTATCTATTTTTTTGACAAAAATATCATATAGCCTATTTTCATAAGGATTTGTTATCATTTGACCAACTTACAAAGCCTGGATATCATTGCTCTAATTCTTATCTTTAAGTCATGGTCAATTTTTTCTCATGATTTGTACCCTTTGCTGGTTTGCTTTCATGCCCTTCTGCTTTTTTCTTTAATGTTGCTGTGGTTTGCGGTGTGTGTGGGTGTGTGTGCACGTGCACACATGCATCTAGAAAGCA
Organism: Lontra canadensis; assembly: GCF_010015895.1. Classification (NCBI taxonomy): domain Eukaryota; kingdom Metazoa; phylum Chordata; class Mammalia; order Carnivora; family Mustelidae; genus Lontra; species Lontra canadensis. The sequence continues at coordinate 1,029,698 of NW_022631113.1, forward strand.
CAAACAACATGGTGGGATTATTAGCCCCGGGGGCTGGAAGTCCAGAGATAGGATGTTTGGTCTCCATAGTTGCTGGATTTAGTGAAGACTCCTTTCTGCTCTGCTTTCTGGGATATCTGTTTCATCTTAAGTCACTTTTCCAACAAGACTGAAGAATGTCTTCCTGAAACAATCGGGACTGTATCCTCCCTTCTGGCACCCCACAGAGAAACCAAGAACTTATACTTCTGCCTCAGCATTCCAAATAAAAATGCCAAGATTCTGCATACCCCTAAGTCCATGTAGTACTCCATAGTTCCTGGGTAAGTATACTGGGGCAATTCTGGGAATTAAGAAGAGGGGCAAGAAGGAATCCCTGCAGATCTACCACAGTATGACTCATTCTCACATCCTGTGAATAAAATGCAGACATATTTTTAAATTATAAAAAATTATAGGAGTGCTTGGGTGGCACAGTTGGTTGAGTATCTGACTCTTGATTTTGGCCCATGTCATGATCTCAGGGTCCTGGGATTGAGCCCAGAGTTGGGGTCTGCTCACCAGAGAGTCTGCTTGAGGATTGTCTCTCTCCCTCTCCTTCTGCCCCTCCCCCTATTCTCTCTCTCTGCCTTTCTCTCTAAAATAAATAAGTAAATAAATAAATCCTTTAAAAATGTTTAAAATTATAAAAAATCATATTGGGAAGTATAAGATACATGTAATCTAAAGGTGAAATATTTCAACTGGTATCTATTACTTTATTACTTAGAAAGCTTGACCATACAACTTTGGGATTGTCTAATTTAGAGATCTTGGAAAATAAGGGTAAAATTTGGGGGAAAAAAGATGACATACAGAACCCAAAAATGACTTTCATGTATTTTCCTGTGGTTATAGGATAAGGAAATAAGATGCCTGAGAAAGTAGAGTTTGTATCTACAGAGAAATATCATATCTACTCAATCAGCAATTTCAATCTTTACTTCTAGCATAAGAATGCTTTCTTCTAATAAAGTGGTATAAGGAAAAATAACATGCAAATCAAAGTTACTTTGGTTCAGTTGAAGTAGAAAATCCTGCATAATTTCTTACTCTTATTTTCCTCCTCCTAGTAATTATATCCCTGTTTGCTTGTTTTCACAGTTAAAATAAGAAGAGCACTAATGTGGAAGTTAGGAGTCATGAAAAACCTGGATTCTCGTTTTGAATTATCTTTCTTGGAAAAGTTACTTAACCTAGAACTCCCTTTCCAATTTTAAGAAATCGGATCTTTAGACTGTTCAACTTCATTCATTTGGCTGAAATGTTAAAACCTCAGATATCACATATAAATGTTTACTTCCAGCTTCCACCTCTGTCATTTTAAAGAACCAGGTTCTCAGATCAACTCTTTTTATCCAGAATTTTAGAATTCTGGATAATCTGGATAAAAATTCTGGATAAAACAATTTTACGTTCTCTTAAACACGTGAATTAGCTGCTGAGAAAGTAAGATGTTCTGGGGCCTGGGTGGCTCAGTTGGTTGAGCGTGTGACTCTTGACTTCAGCTCAGGTCATGATCTCAGGGTCCTGGGACCTAGCCCCACCTCGGGCTCAGTGCTCAATGGAGAGTCGGCTTGAGGTTTCTCTCTGCCCCTCCCCCTGCTTGTATGCACGTGCTCTGTCTCTCAGATAAAATAAATACATCTTTTAAAAAAGGAAAGTAATATGAGCTGAGACTGATAAGTACATGAAAAGCAGAAATTTGAGATAGAAGCAGAGCATGGAAACCTGCTTCAGTGTGAGGACGTTTGCAAATTCAGATCAACTTTAGCTTCACATCTGAGCACTTTGCTGCCTCCTTCCTCTTGCCCTTCCCTTCTTTTCTTGTGGAACACAGCCAAGGAGGAAAAAATGGGGGGCATCAAAAAAGTGGTGGTGTGTTTGGCATGCAGAGTGTCAGAGCCTGTGGGGCTGACAAAAAAAAAAAAAAAAAAAAAAAAGATTAAAAAAGAAGAAAAAAGAACACAGTGAGACTGTGGTCTCTGAGAAACAGACTAAGGGTTTTGGGGTTGGGGGTGAGCCTGGTGGCGGGTATTAAGGAGGATACGTACTGCATGGAGCACTGGGTGTGGTGCATAAACAATGAATCTTGGAACACTGAAAAAATAAAGTAAAAATTTTTTTAAGATTTTATTTATTGGGGTGCCTGGGTGGCTCAGTGGGTTAGGGCCTCTGCCTTCAGCTCGGGTCGTGATCCCGGGGTCTTGGGATCGAGCCCCGCATCGGGCTCTCTGCTCGGCAGGGAGCCTGCTTCTCTTACTCTCTCTCTCTGCCTGCCTCTCTGCCTACTTGTGGTCTCTGTCTGTCAAATAAATAAATAAAATCTTTAAAAAAAAAAGATTTTATTTATTTATTTGACAGAGAGAGAGAGACATCACAAGTAGGCAGAGAGGCAGGCAGAGAGAGAGGGGGAAGCAGGCTCCCCGCCAAGCAGAGAGCCCGATGAGGGTGGAGCTCAATCCCAGGACCCTGGGATCATGACCTGAGCTGAAGGCAGAGGCTTTAACCCACTGAGCCACCCAGGCACCCCTAAAATTAAATAATAAAAAAAAAGAACACAGTGAGGTTCAGAGAGTGGGGGGGGGAGGGGCCAGGGTAGGCTGAGTAGACAGCTGAGGAAGCAGGGCTATTGGGATCACTAATATTTTTGTATTTAGACCTATCATCTCATTTTGTGATTTTATTTGTACTACCTTTGAAATTCTGTATTCTCTTCTCTTGCCTTTAATATCCATTCTTGACTCATCTGAGTCAACCAGCACTGTGGGGGCTGCCAGTGGCATTCCATTATTCCTTCTACATTTACAAATTGTCATTCCCTTGTAAGAAGATTTTTCTTCTTCCCAAGTATGTATTTATTACTGTATTTATTTAAACAACTACAATCCATGTATTATTCCTTATTTTCATGCTGAAATTACTCCAGATTTGGTCAGTTGAGCCTTTTCCAGCTGGTTCTTGGCACTTTGCTATGCCTCAAACTATTTAAGGCAAGAGTTGACAGAACTATAAAAACTATAAGAATGAGATCGATCCACGAGCTGGGAGATTTTAGCGCAGTTCTCTTAATAATGATAAATCACGTAGTCAAATAATCAGTAAGATTATGAAAGCTTGAACCACAAAATTAACAAGATTAACTTAAAGAAGCACATAGAATACAGAAACCAATTACATCTGCAATTGTACTGTACACTTTTTTAAAGCACACACAGGGTTTAATAATAGTGACTAAAGCTTATTATACAAACCACTACTCCAAGGATTCCTCAACCTTAACATAACTACTGACATTTTGGTTCAGATAATTCTTTGTTGTGAGGGGGCCATCCTGTGCCTTGTAGGATATTGAGCAACATTTCTGGCATCTACCTTATAGATGCCAGTAATAACACTTTTGCTCACCTCTCTCCATCCCCATACCTCTGCTGTTAAGCCCATCTATTTCCACCGTACAAAGACTTTCATGTATAAAGAAAAAATATTAAATTGCAGGAAAAAAACCCAAAGAATAATTCTGTGCTCTTAGAGTAGGAAATATTTCTTACACAAGACACAAAATGAGAAATCTATTTTAAAAACAGAAATTTGACTACATTAAAATTAGAATATCTATTCATCAGAAAGTGTCACGAAGAAAGAGAAAATACAAGGAACAGACTGGGGGTGGGGCTGGAATATGTTTTCAACACATAACTGCCAAAGTGTTAGTATTCAGAATAAATAAATGAATTCTATACATCAAAAAGAAAACACATAAATGGTAAAAAATTTTAATGGGCAAAAGAACAAAGTTGACAGAAGAAGAAAATTAAAATGTCCAACAAACAACCCTAAAATTTGCATGGAGACAAAAAAAAATCTCAATGAGAAGAATCTTGAAAAAGAAAAACAATACTGGAAGTATCATGATTTCAGATTTCACATTACATTAAAAAGTGGTAATAATTAAAACAGTATGGTACTGGCATAAAGTAGACATATAGATTAATGGAATAGAAAAGAACACTCAGAAATAAACCCCCAATTATATGGTCAAATAATCTTCAACATAAGAGGAATAGATATGCAACAAAGAAAAGACAGTCTCCTCAACAAACGGTGTTGGGAAAACTGGATAGCCACATGCAAAAGAATTAAACTTGACTGCTTTCTTTCACCATACACCAAACCAAACTCAAAATGGATAAAAAATTTCTATGTGAGACCTGAAATCATAAAAATCTTTGAAGCAATCACAGGCAGCCCTCTCTCTGACCTTGGCCATAGCCACATTTTTCTGGATATGTCTCCTGAGGCAAGGGAAATGAAAGCAAAAATGAACTATTGGGACTACATCAAAATAAAAGTTCTGCACAGCAAAGAAAACAATCAGCAAAACCAAAGACAACTTACCAAATGGGAGAAGATATTTGCAAATGACATATCCAATATAAGGTTAGTATCCAAAATATATACAAAATTGATACAACTCAATACCCAAAAAACAAATAATCCACTTAAAAGATGGGTGGAAGACCTAAGTAGACATTTCTCCAAAGAAGACACACAGATGGTCAATGGACACATGGAAAGATACTCAACATCACTCTTCACCAGGGAAATACAAATCAAAACTACAATGAGACATCATCTAACACCTAAATGGCTCCTGGATGGAGCTTTAATGGCTAAAATAAAAAACATAAGTTACAACAGGCATTAACAAGGATGTGGAGAAAAAAGAACCCTCATGCACCACTGGTGGGAATGCAAACTGGTGCAGCCACTATGGAAAACAGTATGGAAGTTCCTCAAAAACTTAAAAATAGAACTACCTTACAATCCAAGTAATTGCACTATTGGGTATTTACCCCCCAAAAATACCAAAACTCTCATTCAGAAGGACACATGCACCCCTGTATTTATTGCAGCATTATTTACAATAGCAAAACTTTGGAAGCAGCCCAAGTGTCCATCCATAGATAAATGGATAAAGAAGAGGCAGTATGTATATACAATGGAATATTATCCAGCCACAAAAAAAGAATGAAATCCTGCTATTTGCAAAAACGTGGATGGAGCTAGAGAGTGTAATGCTAAGTGAAATAAGTCAGCCAGAGAAAGACAAATACCATATGACTTCTTTCATATGTGGAATTTAAGAAACAAAACAAATTAACAAAGGAAAAAAAGAGAGAAACTAACCAAGAAATGGACTCTTAACTATAGAGAACAAACTGATGGCTACCAGAGGGAAGGTGTGTGGAAGGAGGGAGAAAATAAGGAATGGGAATTAAAGAGTACACTTTCTATGACCAAAAAAAAAAAAAAAAAAAAAAAAAAAAAATTAAAAAAGAAGAAAAAAGAAAAAATTCCAGGTGTCCAAAAACCATATGAGAAAATTCCCAATCTTAGTAATGAGGAACTGTAAATTAAAACTGCCATTGGTTTCCATTTCATATACGCCTAACTAGCAAAATTTCAAAAGTTGAATATCAGGAGTTGAGAAAAATATTGAACAACTTTTGAGATTTCAAGTGATATAATAACTTGGAAAAGAATTTGACCTATTTAATAAATTTAAAGATGTGTACACCCTCTTAGCAAGCAAGTCCACTCATAGGTATGTACCCTAGTGTCTTAGTGTCCTCAAATAGTCATAACAAAATGCGATAGACTGACTAGCTTGAACAACAGAAATTTGTTTCTCATAGTCCTAGAGACTGGGAATCCAAGATCAAGGTGCTGGCTAATTGGGTTTCTGGTGAGGACTCTTTTCCTGGCTTGTAAACAGCCATCTTACTATGTCCTCACATGGCCTTTTCTCTGCATGCATGTGGAGAGAGAGAGGAAGACAGAGGGAGAGAAGGAAATACCTCTTCCTCTTCTTATAAGACCACCAATCCTATTAGATTCAGGCTCCAGCTTCACAACTTCTTTAACCTAGTTACTTTCTACTGTATGTCCAAAAGCAGTCACATTGATGGTTGAGACTTCAGCATGTGAATTGGGGGGGGGCGCGGGGGGGCATGATTCAATCCACAGCACCTAAAGAATGTTTTGCGTGTGTCCACAAGTTAACATCTACAAGAGTATTCACAGCCAATGCAACTGCCTGGTAAAACCCCAGCCTCGACTACAATGGCAATATGCTAATCACCAGACATGTAATGAAACCACTGTAGACCATGCAAACCAGCTGAGCTGACCAAACAAGAAGTACCATCTCAGCCCTCCCACAAAAGCACAAACTAAATGAAACAGTGATTTTTTTTTTTAAAGCCATGAAGTTCTGGGTTGTATTATAGCAGAAAAAAAACTAACCAATAGAGTACAAGGGATATTCTAAATGTCTTGAATTTGCATATACTTCAAATTTATCCAAATTGATTGAAATGAACAAGTGCTTACTAAACGCACATGTGCACAGGCCAAAATCCCTCATTCTCCAGCTGGTAAGATGAAACAGTGAGATACAAACCTGTTCAAAATTTAAACTGCTCAAGGTAAAAAGAGCAGTTCAAGGCAATGATTTTTAAAGTTTTAATAATATAACAGATTAATAGCTAAATAATAGATACAACAAACAATAAGACAAAAAGTAAATTCTCAGGAAAGTCATTAAGAAGTTATTAAGAAGTAATGTTATTAATTTATCCATTATTTTTATTATTATTAAAATTAATAACTATATATTAATAATATAATTATTTAAACACTATATTCTCTTTTTAAAAGATTGATTGATTGATTGGAGAGAGAGAGAAAGAGAACACAAGCAAGGTGTCGGCACAGAGAGAAGCAGGCTCCCGCTGAGCAGGGAGCCATACTCAGGGCTCCATGCCAAGACCCCAGGATCATGACCCGACCCAAAGGAAGATGCTTGGCCAACTGAGCCACCAAGGTGTCCCTAAACACTATCTTCTTAAATAAATTAAGCAAGTAAATGTTGGAAGAGGCATTCATAAGGAAGAACTAAGACATGGGCTCTAACATGGTCTGCTCCTCTTATTCATGGTAGGTCATTTATCACTCAGTGAATATTGCATACCTTCTATATTCCAACCACTACGCCGGACAGAGAATACAATAAGGAATGAAATAGAAAAAGTCTAAAGGAACTTAGTACCAGTAAAGGTAGTCACACAATAAAAGAGGAAACAACCTAGTGTAAAATTACAAGTTAAGAATAATACTAAGAAGTAAAAGAACAGAATTCTGTCCAGTATCTAATGAGAATGAATGGAAGTTCTTTCATCACAGGTGTCATGTGATTTAATTTACAAACTTAGCACTTTATATTTCCTAAAATAAAAATTTTTTCTGGGAGTTTTGAAATACAAAACAAGAGAGATAGAAAAGGTCTTCAAGGTCATGCTCCGTACTAACTTGGACTTCATTCCGAAGGCAAAGCGGTGCCATTGAAGAGTTTAAGTATACGGACTTAGGTGAACAGATTATATTAAGGACAGTGAACTCACATTCCAGTGTGGATGTGGAAGGGCAAGACTAGGAAGGAGAGTCAGCTAGCTCTGGCAACAATCCCAGCAAGAAATAGTGAAAACGTGACTGTCTTCAATTTCCTGTTGCAACAGGACTATCACTACAGAATATGGATCTAATACAGGAGTTGGGTTTAGCATATGAGCGAGTTTTAGAATGATCACTGAGGGGACTGGGAGATAGAGCTGATCAAGGGCACATAAGATAGATAAATGGCCCTCTAATGGTATAAAAGATCACATTATTTTTCATGGTTGTAGAGCAAGCACTTGGTGATTATCTGTCAAGTATTCCTCAATCGTACGTCTGGAAAGGTCTCCCCATTCTAAGAAACTTCTCAGCTCCCCTCCAAAAAAAACAACAAAAACAACAGCAAAAACAGAAACCCGTATCTCTCTTGCTAAGTTGTTTTGCCTTACTGGCTACAGTGCTTGATTTGTGAATGGATATCTGTGTCAACCTGAACCAGTCCTAAGGCCTGAATGATGGGTGGTAACTAACATACTCAGAATCAGGAATTATTCAAGGTCTTTATTTTAAATTACGTAATCATCATTACAATGCAATGAAGTAGATACGGTTAGGCTCTCCTTTCTTTCAGATAAGGAAATCAAGGCACTGTGTTGTCAACTTGTCCCTGGTCACACACTAACCAGGCTTTAAATGCCAGGTGTCTCATTTTGCATCCCACATTTTCCTAAACATTAGCTAACACTGCCCTTGACAGGTTTCTTCACCCAGAAACATGTATATGTTGCAAGGTGACCCATGCAGAGCCTGTTCTTGGATTCCGGACCTCAGGTATCAAGAAAGCTAATCCCAGTCCATCTCCGGTGGTAGAGCTAGAAGCACAGAGTATGGTTGATACTCGGCACCGTGAATCCAGCTGCGGGAAAGCATCTAGACCACGAAACTGGGGGAGGACGTCCTGAAAAACGCATCCTCAGAGATCAGAATAATATAAGGAGATGCCTGAAATCTCTGGATGCAGTTACCACTGAAACTACCCGGAGCCGTGACCTCCTATTAATGTGGCAATGTGAGCTTCTTCAGCACCCTTTCTGGATAAACTGGCTTAAATTTAAAGCTTGTAACTCAGAGTCACGAATAATTAAGGCTACCGATCTGCATAGCTGTGGGACAGTCTTTAGCAATGCTCAGTCATCCAGAGGGATAGCAGATTGCTTTATTAGTCCTGGTTAGGAATTCAGGAGGCAGCTGTGTTAGGAAGACAGGGACACAGATAAGTTGAGCATGTCGAAAATAGGTGGGAAAATAAGGAAGACCAAAAGGGAGTGTGTTATAGTAGAGAAGAAAGCAGTCCCGGAGTGGACTGAAATTTAACCCCTCTAGCCTCGGTTTGCTCATTTTGGCTTTGGGATAATAATAATTGCCTGCCTTTCATATGTTAGGAAGATTAAATGAGATAACTTATATAAAGCATTTAACACAGTGCATGGCATATAGTAATTGCTCCATAAATGTTGTTGTCCCTGAGGTCCGTACTCCATACTACGAGAACATAGATTCATAGAGAAAAGATGTTTGAACCGATTGCGAAGGACAGAAGTAGATAGATAGGTAAAAGGAGGCAGATGTTTCTTTCTCTTACGCTCTCATGCCCACTTGTTCATCCCCTAACTTGCACTGCAGGTGATACTAGACTCCTACACACATTCCACAGAGGCTAAAGTCATAGTCCAAAGAATGTAAATAGAGGAATTCAGTGATAAAGTCTAAGTAATACGCAAAGTCACTAAAGACCAAAGTTTAAAACCAAACCCTATCGGGCATTTAAATTTTAGATTTTTCTTTGCAACCAAAATGCTTAGTTATTAAAACATTACTAATACACATAATTGTAACATCACAGATGAAATCTCTCCTGCCTGTAACAAATGTGATTTCAGCTTGTTCTTTTGCAATGAGTGATGAAGAAACTTCCAGATGGAGAGGTGTAATTTGTGAGATTTTCCCTCGTCTATTCACATTGGCTTTAACTTCCATTTTAAATTACAGAGAGAATTCCCAAAATTTCAAATAGCCCCAAGAGATCTGGTGAAATAGCTAATCTCTTTCTATGAGCATGCTAACAAAAGCAATTTCTTACCAAGCTATATGCTACCCAGTGGGACTGATAATGAATCTGCATTATGGTAACCTTTATAAGAAGGGAAGATAAGAAGACCTTTTGGGGAGGTGTATTTATTAGGTGGTGAATGTGTCTCTTTGCATGTAGATTCTTCTGTTTAGACCCACTTTTCACTGAACTATGCCAAGGCCTTCTGTCGTTCTGTCTTCAACAACACGTCGAAATTTATACTACCCATCCCATTACATACCACAATGTCAGTAAATATCAAACACCAATGTGCTGTAACAGCTTTCTCAGTGTTGAATTTCTCTCATTTGAAAAGGCACTAGATTTACGTCACTGATTATGGGCTTGATACTAATTTCCCTCTAGGATTTATAAAAGAGTTCAAACTTGTGCTAACAGAGAGTAGTGTGTTTGTTTGTTGTTTGTTTGTTTGTTCATAAATTGGAAAGGGGGGGAACCTTATGCTGTCACCCAAATATAAAGAGGCAGCATTTACTGGGAGTCTCCTATAGAGGGCACCTTCACCTTATTGGAAACCCAACGGAAAGAGAAACTCAGGGGTTAGCAGAGAAATTGCTGAACCTTAAAGTCAGAAGCTCTCACTTGCTTCTGCTAACCAGTTTTCCTCTCTATGGTATCTTTGTTACCTTATCTTTAGTAAGAACTGGCACTCTCTCCATAATCATTCATAGATGCAGGCCAGTAACACTACCTTATTATTATGTTCAGCTCGCTTGTGGGTGAGCTGGAGACAGCTGTTCATATTACCTAAGAGGCAACAGATCAATGAAAGGAAGGGAAGGACAAGTTTTGAGCTGCCTTTTTGCAACAATGTCCTTTATACAACAGAGGATATTTTTAAAGCATTGTATCAGAAAACAAAGGCTGATAATAAAGTATAATGTTTACAAAACAAACTTTTGCTGTGTTGTTATGATTACCGAGAGCTTTCAGAATAAAATTACTTAAGTAGAAACAAAAAGTAAGTATTTTTTGGATACCAAAAATACCATGGGTTATAGACTATAAATATAAAGAAAATAATTGCTATTTAGAATTCTGAAGATAGACATGTGTGAGTGTGTGTGTGTGTGTGTGTGTGTGTTTGTGTGTATAAAGCAATTCCTTGAAACTGTTCCTGTGTAGCTAAACTATAAAAGATACTTTAGTATTCTATTATTAAAATAATAATCAAACTAAAAATAGAAGCATATTTTCATAGAAAATATTCTTTTAAAAAATGTTCAGCATAAGTGCTGTACACATCTGGAAGACTTCAGATGCAGCATTATTTTGACACTGATTTTGAATGTCTTACGTCTTATGGTTGGTAATAATATTAACCTACATAAATCGAATATACATAACTTTGCACATTTACTTTTGACAATTCCTGACTTAGAGACTTCTTTTGGACATTCAATAAGCTATCAGATTTATTAGAACACTTTGGCTAAGAAACTGATAATGATTATTCCTGAATATCAAGATAAAAAGCAACATAGAAGACAAGACTTTATCTCTTTACATTGGCGTATAAAACGCCCATCTGTTTAGTTACTGGATGTCCACCTAAAACTTATTATAGTTACATTGAAACTTATCAATTATACATTATGAATTCTTTACTTTTATATTGGGTGTTTAGAAGTAATTAAGTTTCCAATGGTTACTACTGGCATACAGCATTTGGGAACATTTTTGCTTTCCTTCAAGTTCTACTTTAAATAGACTTCAAATCATTGTAAATGCAATTTAGCTATTGAAAGTGGTTTGATCGTATGTCTTTTTTAATGTTTTATTCAGTCAAGGTCTAAAGCTTCCTGTTAGGACCCAAATGTTCAGACTATTGGAAATTTTAATTCCTCTTTACTAAGAACGATCATCAATGTGTCAATCAAATCTCTTACATAAAAATATAAAAGTACTCCCCGCTAAGCGTAATGTTCGAATTTATGCACTTGCTGTTATCGGTGTGTTTCAAAATCAGTCAGATTTGTTTCTGTGGGAAAAAGACCCATTTTCTTATTCGGCTGAATCAGTTGCCTTGTCCTGGAGAATGCCTAGGGTAGGCCCCAATCCACCTGCCCAGGCATTCCCGCCTCATTGTTGACATTTCCTGGTGTTCAGTGGTTTCTCCTACTTTGTTGCATTCCAGAGCTCAAGGCGCTTCTTTGAAGATACAAGGCCATTCAAGTCTTCTCTACTTTGCAGCCTCACTCTAAAGGGAGAGTAAATGAAAAAGCCACGCAGTTCAGACAATTTAAATGGGGCAGCAGGAGGGCTGTGCTATTGCTCTGTTGGGAATAGCTGTGAGTGATCCCTGAATCATCTCTTGGAAAAGAAGTAGAGTGCCCTTTCTTGAAGTCAGGATGAAAAAGGATAGGAGAAAGAGGCTGGATGGTCCCCTATGGAAAAGCAAACTAAGGCTGGTAAGAGACTACAGATAAGTAATGTGTTTACACAATCAACTGCTGGTTTCATGCCTGATTTTGCAAAGCACTTCAACAAATGACTTTTACTGGTAGGTGCTGCTTTTTCTAATCAAAGGAAACCAGAGATCATCACAAAAGTCGAGGAACCCCAGGGTTTTTTGCACTTTGACTAAGTTTTTTAACATCACGTGCTAGTTAAGTATTTCTCTAGATCTCAAAATCTTATCCCTGAAATAACAGTATTTCCTCAACTCTTTTTCAGGATTCTCCATCCTCATCACGCTGCCTTCCAACACCCAAGTGCATACATTTGAGCAGCAACAGAGAACACATCAGTAGCCCTGTCGGGGCAGCTAGAAATTCTTTAAACAGTGGTAGAAACTGGCCAAGAACCATGAGGCCAGATCCAACTGTGCCAGTCTATTATTTTTGCAGTCCCCTTATATATTAAGTGATTTTATATATATATGTATATACATATACATATATATATATATATATATATATATATACATACATATATATATATATATTTTTCCTCTCCTTACCTCAGAAAAGGTTTCCTTTTTCCCCCAGAATAGCTGAGGAAAAAAAATAAACCACACTGAGGAACTGAATCTAATTCCTGGCTTCAGCCTCAACTTAGCTGTGAGTACAGAGGCAAGTTCTCATATTTTAACAAAACATGTCAGTTTCCTCTTTTGCAAGATCAGGGATGATGTGTAAGGATGAATCTAATGGATTTGGTAGTGAGAGGCTGCCTGCAAGTCTCCGCTGGGGAGGTTTCTGAGATTGCCTCGAGCTCCCAGGGAAGGATCTAAGAATTATTTGTGATGTCTGGCATGGTCATTGGATGGGAAAACGGCAGGAATAGACCTGCAATTTGGGGATTCGATGATCTTCCAGGCTTCCCTAACGCAAAATTTCATTGATCTTATGGTAATAAGACTCAACCGAGAGCATGTATATGAAGGTCTGATCAGGAAGAATATCTTTGTCTTCTTTACATCCTCAGGAACCAGCATCAAATCAGTACACAAAAATAGGTGTGCTTCATGTAACAGAGATTGTGTGCATTAAGGTGACAGCAGTATTAAAGTAAAGAGTACACAAACTATTGCACATGCTTCTGTTTGCTCACGTCTGGGAGGCAGAATTTCACACGCGAACCTGCATTCCTTCATCATCTGTAGCAACACATCAGAATATACTGTCACTTACATTCCATTCTTTGTGAAGACCCCAATGGGTCCTCCGATGACTAAGGAAAGATTTTATTCTATATGAGACCCAGATACAAGCCTTAGTTATAGGGTTAGGATTCTCTTTTCTAGCTATTTGATCTAGTATCTCTGGATCTTTGCCTCAAGAATGTCTCTAAATTAGTTGTATATTAGAACAAATCAGAGCATATCTAAAATTTTGCAAGTCTTCAATATCCTGTTCGGAATCAAATGACCTATGATTTGAGGAATGAGCAGTCGACACAATCTGGGGACAAAGGAAAAGGGTGGATAATAGAGAAGCAGTTGTAATCACCCAACATCCAGCATAGGCTAAACATTACCCTAGCTATCCAAAAGGGACAGTAATGACTTGAGACCACTGGAAGAGAAATACATCAACAAGTGTGAAAGCATAGATAATTGCCTTACTCGTCGAACTCCATGGAAGTTACAATACTCAGGGATAAATCTGCAGAGATTCCTGGATGTGCTGAATCTTGAGCCAATTGCTAAGTTCTAAATGCTGACCGACATAGGAAATGGTCTTTTTCTTGAGTTCCTTGGCTCAATACACAAGGAAGGCATGCTGGCCATGTGAATGAAATGAACTCTGGTTCAAAACCAAAATGACTTTACAATATGGGAAGAAAGCATGTGCCTGAGGACGGCAGTGGTGCAACCTGTCCCCCTAGGCCAGAGTACTCCTCGGAGCCTGTGCCTTGATTATGTTAAACAAGAAGAAAGCAGCCTGTGAAAAATTCTTAGGAAATAGTTTCTTATATAGCATCCTGCCAGCATCCATAATGCTCTCCTCGAAACTGGTGGAGTGAGGGATTGATCTGGGAAAATCTATCCAAGTAAAAAAATAACAACAACTTAGAGCCAGGCACAGGCATTCCTAGCAGAGGGGTCTTATTACTATTTGTACCGGTAATGCTCAAAACGGTTCATTTCTAAGTTTAAAATGGGCCAGTTACTTTCTCAGAGCCATTGTGTTCATCCTTTTCCATTCCATTGTTAAAAAATGCACCTTTGTTTCAGGATTTAACCTTTGCTAAAGCTCAGGGCTGAAACAATCACAACAAAACGCCTCCCCCTTAAAACTAGTACTTCAGAGCCCTGTTAAATCAAAAGAAAAATCCCTTCTCTCCTCCTCAGTCCCACAGCCCCTCAGGATTTTAAATGGTAATGACCAGTTCATTTGAGAAAATGGCATTTTAGTGCTCCCCTTCACAAGCTCTTAAGGCATATGAGGTGTCTCTTTCCCGGTGATGTGCACCTCCTTTTGTTTTCTGGCATTACTGGAACTGACCTGGCATGGATCACTGGGTGAGCAGGCAATCTTAAACACTTCTCATATAAATTACTGGTTCCTTTCCAAGTGCAATTGCTCACAGGGTAATACACCATTTTACAACTCTGATAGCAATGTCTCTTCGTTCTACTGGGTTCCACACCCCCCCCCCCCAGGAAATGAACAGACAAAAAAGACTGATGGAGATGTGAACCTTCGAAATGTGCCGTCTGGTTCAACCTTGAGTATGTACATACTGGGCGTTTGGGGATCCTTCAGATCTTGTATTTCCTTCTTTTACACCTCTCAAGTCTTTTCCTGCTTTAAAAGCCATCTACAAGAACAAAAATATCAAAATGACACACTCCAGAGATGTGGACATTATAAAAAGCTAGGCAGTAATAAATATGGACATATACGAAAAGCTACTTTCAAAAATTTTTCCAGGAAAGAAAATAATGCTCACACTTTATGGTGCACATTTATTAGGTAGAAATAACACATCTTGCTTCCATGCAAATGAGGCTTACCGTTAATTGAGCACTCCAAGAGTCACTGGATGCTAATGATGGCCACATTTTCCAAGCCAGCGTCTTTTTTCCCATGAACTCTAATGACAAGGTGTGTTTTTACTGACAGTTGACTCGGATCAGAGCTTGCAGTATTGTATTTCAGGTTGTGGCTCTGTAAAGCCCTGTAACTTTCTTTGAAGTTAAATAGTGTCAATCTGTTTCCATGTCTGAATAACTCTTAGAAGAGCCTGCCTGACCCAAGTCAACTCATTGAAACATACTATTTCCCCATAATTGATGTTCCAAATGAATGTCCTTTCATAATAAAATGTGCTGGAAAACAAAACAGCTTTGCATCCAGCACAAGTTGCATCATAATTAAATTTTATTTTATCCCATCGAGGCATGCTAAATGTTGAGCAAAATATAATTTTAAGTAATTTGTTTGTATTCTTATCTGTAGGAGTTGGAAATTAACAGCGTTGCTAGTTTGCGTTTACTGTTAAGCCTGGAGAGCAGAGAGATTGCTTTGCAAACATTACAGTTATTATGTCTGCAGTTGGTACTCTTTGTATAAATTATTGATCAGCCAGCTTATTTTTCTTTCTGCTTAATGGATATTATAGCATAGCCGTTTACAACGCTATAGTTAAGGTTGTGTCAGCACTTCCATTATAATAAACCCTCTGTTACAGGGGGTTTATAACTTGTTGTAAAAATTTGCTCTGGGCTGAAACTTGACATGCAAGATCTCCGGCTAGAAGGTGGCAATTGTTATTCTTTCAACTTAAAAAAAAAAAAACCAACAAAAAAACTCTTTGTTCTGAAGGGCAATAAATAAATAAACAGTTTATTCTTTTCTAACAATCCTTGAAATTTCTGACTTCAAATAGAACAATTTTTATAAGCTATTTGTTAGACAGTGACGTCTTCTTTTACTTAATAAAGTGAAGAGGAAAAAAGACTAAGATAATGAATTACAACAAGAAAGCAGTCAATCAACATAAACTTTTAAAATTGAGTTTAATACATTTCTCCTAACATTACAAAATTATGCAATAATTCACGTTCTAATATCAAACACACATTTATATGATGTAAGACTTCTTCCCACCCCCATTCCCAGCTATACACCCCTTAAACCATTTATAGGTCTTAATACTGATCTTTAGAGGAAAATGAGTTAGGGGTATTTAAAAAGAAAGATGCATGACATGTAGAAACTGCCTCATATTAAAAGGTACAATTGAAGGTAAAATATTTACTAGAAAGCTGGGGCTTTAAATGTCTGCCTGACTTGTTGACCTTACTTCAATCGAGCCTGCTTTTCCCCTCACAATGGTCTGACTGAAGAGATGAAGGGAATTAATCTCAATTTATATTATTCTTGTTGCTGCTTCTTTTTACAATCCAACTCTAAAATGATCTCACTGTGTTTGTTTTTTTATCAAATATTTGGCTGTGCAACTCAATACCAACCCACAGATGGAATTAGGACACTTACACTGGAAATAAAGAGTGATGGACAAGTATAACTAAATTATCAGGGAGAGTTGACTGCCTGTTATGGAAATGATGTAGTTTGGAGTCAGGAAAACAATTCCAGAATGATTTTTGTTTTCCTTTGTAATGATATTTCTCTTTGCCATTACCATCTCTCTCCCCTGGCATGGGTTTCAAGATTTCTTAAAATATGCTCCACAACCAACAGAGTATTTTTGGCTCCATGTCACCTTCATTCTGAACCAGGAGAAAAGGAGGTGAGGACAGAAGTTTAGGGAGAGAGGAACAGTGGTGCAAACCTTGCCATTTGGCTCTGAGATCTATGCAAACAGGAATACGAAGAGATAATCACTATGTGCGTTCTGTAAGCATATATATACGGTCCATGCATTTCCATGCTGTTAAACAGGTCAGAGTTATTTATAACCATTTAAAGCACTTCTTTATTAAGGACGGAAGTTTGTAATGTAAAGTTTCAGTGCTTCAAGTTATAGTGTGTTCACCTTCAGTTCCCCACCTTCTGTCCTTTGGGTAATTTATCACGGAGCTCTCTGAGCCTGATTAGAGAGTGTATCCGTGAGATAAAAGCCTTGTTCTTGTTCTTGAGAAGAGGCAGGGAATTGGAAAAGAGGGGAAGACTGTGGAAGTGAGAGTCACTAAAAGTCAGAAGTTGGAACCCTACGTGGGGCAGGCAGAGGCAGAAAGTGTAAAAGTAGAGAAGTCTGAGCTTAAAGCAGTCAAAAGTTTATCTGCTGAGCTGATTGGAGAGGCCGAGTGTCTAAGTTAAAAAGGCTTGAGAGAGTTACTTGGCATAATTTCTCCATCTTCAATGATTTACTACTGAAGTGCAAACATCAATTTTGGACTCTCTCCTGAGAAACGTTTAACAAAGTCAGTGAACTACTGGTACCCTGATATCTTTCTAGATTTGCCAAACTTGGATAGCTCTTAATAAACCTCTGCCTGAAGTTAATCTCAGTCTTTTTTTTTTTTTTCCTTTTTCCTATTAAGGAAACAGGTCCATTAGTAAATATGCAGATGTAAAAATGATCTTCCTCTTTACTTCTCCGTTGTGATATATCTTAGAATTGTTCAGAAGTGCACTCTATTGTTAAAGCTATTTGTGCAGGGTGCGCTAATGCACTCTTTGATTGAGTGAATTAGCAGTCATAACAATCTGGCAGCCTGGCCATAGAAGTGTGCTCAAATTGATTTGTGTTATGGCTGGACTGGAAAATCTAGTGTTAGTTGTTTTTTGCCCTGGGGCATTGTTTGTACCAAACTCCACTTTTCATTTAATTTTCCAATACATTTTGAAAGATTGAAATGCTTGTGATCAACATTTGATCCACTTGCATTATTTAAAAAAAAATTCTGAAAGTAATTTCAGATTCCAAAAAACCTTGCTTTCAATTAGAGTAAACATAATTAGAGTGACGTCGTGCTCAGAATGGTAAATCTCCCTTTGAATCTATTAAGCGTGTTATCTCCTTGTCCTGTCACCGAGAGGAATTCAGTATATATCTGGAGAATATATCTGTATTTTTTCTGTGCATGCTTCTAACAGAACTTGGGAAAAACTTAAAAGAATAAAATTGTAACGAACCTTCTCTTGTTGCCTTTGTGCATATGCCCAAATTGTTTCTGTTTCACTTAGTGATGCTATAAAAAGAGGATACTCAAAGCTTTCAGGAAATCTTGAGATATACAAGAAACATATGCAGATATGTGTTGTCTTTAAGTTACCCAATCATTTGTTTTCTTTTTATATGCCATGAAATATGCATTTTCAATCTTTTTCTTTCAAATAACTATATCAATTGCTATCGTGAAACTCTGAAGATTTAAAGACATGACTTATCTTGGCTTTGTCAATATTGGTATCTTTCTTACAATCTTCTGCTTTGCAGTCATTTACCAGAATTATAATGCAGCATGAATAAACCTAAAAAATGACTATTGATTACAGAGAAAGCTTTGTGAAATCATTTAGTCAGTTTCCCCACTTGAGAAATCAGTGAATAAAATAGGTCAATAGAAAAGGATGGAAAGGATGTAATACAGTGCTATGCCACCCTGGGTTATAAAAAGGGTCAAAAATAAATCCCCATAGAATTCATGATTTTATACTCATAAAATAAAATGATACTTACCAAATCCCAACTATAAATCCTCCTTCCTACAGATTTATTCTTCTTTTTTAAACCAGAGGATTGGAAAATACATTTTTATGTTTCCCTGTTTCAGTAGAAGCATTTCCTTGTCACTGCCCCCTTTTAACCAAATAGGATGCCCTCATCATCGAGCTAAAGTGCCTGTTGTCATCCAGGTATTCACCGGGACTTGAGCTGCAACAGCTACTCTGCATTTCCCTACTGTCTCCTACAACCTCACAGCTCTTCTGAAAACTGCATTTCATACTGCACTGAACTCTGTATCTTGTGTCGATTTTTGTTAAGTAATAGATGGTGAGACCTGAGACCACTCTGTCTATTAGTTCCCATTCATTGGGATGTCGTCGGGGGCAAGGGAGGAGCGGGGAGGAGAGGGGAGGGGCCAAGAGGGGGCAGAGGGAGGGAAGAAAATACCTTCCCTGAACTGGTACAAGCTCAGCTTCAAACGACATCCTAGGAAAGAAATTAAAGACTTCTTAATTAGTGCAGCAATTAAGCTTTCTTGGTAGCATTTTAATCAGCACAGGCCCTATCAAAGGACAAACAGAACGATTTGCAGGTCTTTGAATTTTAAACAGTCTTATTGATTTCAGCACAATACGTCTTCACAAAACACAGGGAGAATTTTCTAATATCAGTTACAGTACTTTGAGTTTTGCTTATGCAAATTGAGTGCAGGTTGGAAAAGATGAGATGGAGAAGGACCTAAAACAGCCAGAGATGTAAAACAATAAACAAACAAGACAAAAGCTTTGAAACCTAAAGATGCAGTAGAAAGAGTGAGAATTTGAAATCTCTGTGGAGTTGATTTATCTGCTGTTGTTAAATACTGTTTGCCTTAATAATTGGTAACATTTCTCAAAAAAGAAAAAAAAAAGGGAAAGGAAAGAAAAAGAAAAAAGGAGAGAAAGAATCTTAAATCTTAGAATATTTGAGGTCTTTTTCCTTACTCATTTTAATTTGCATTATAAGCTTTTTCTAATCCTATTGTTTGATCAAAGGGGCAAGTGGTAGTTCCCAGAAAGGGATGAGAGACCTGAGGTGGAGGGAGTGAGCTCCCATTCAGGTGGAGGTAAATGCCCCAAGCCCTACCCAGGAATGGAGCCTGTGCTGGGAGGCGTAGGATTCCCTATAGAAAATTTGGACTTTGCTTCGAAGCTGGGTGGGATTATGCCTTGGTCAGCTATTATTACTTCCTGCCTGTGGCTTCCGAATATGGCAGGTATTGGGTGAGTGGCGGTTTAAGGAAATGTGAGAAACGAGAATGGGAAGGGCAGATTTTCAGCACTTAATTCCAATTTTTTTTCCAATTTCTGGATCTGGAATTTAAAATGAGGAAACTATAGTTTAGCATTTCAAACTATTTCAGAGTTTATTAAAGTTGTGCATGCAATTCCAAGATAAAATTAGTATTTCGGAGCTCAATATCTTCTCCTCCTCCTCTCATTAGCATAGTAATTTGGCATTTTTAAAAAAGGAATATTTTCCAAAACATGTGTAAACACTTAACGTGGTGTTTTGATATATGTGATATATATCGAATCCCTATTTTGGAGGGCTGATAGGAGGAGTGAAAAAGTAATATAAATTATTTCTGAGTGTATTAAAATACACTGGCTAACCAGGCCAAACAACTGCGTAAACTTCAGCTATCTTTGTAGAAGTTTATCTACTTTTTGGCAACAATCAATTTTCTGAATCCTTATTACTCTGAAAAGCCTCCTGATGTAACTGCTGGGCCCCAAAAAGTTTAGCATCAACTTAGACAAATTAGTCAGTGGTGCCATATTTCTCTATAGATATTTCCAGTAACTTCTGACACTAAACTTCAAAAAGTTTAGAGAATTAAAATGACTAAGAGAAATGTGATAATCATTTCAGCACCAAAATGGCAGAATTTCATTGTGAAATTTCCCAACACGGTGAACCTGGTGCTAATAGTTTACTTTTTAAATATGCCCAATGCTAAAGCATTGTTTCTATATTGTGACGTTAATAAACATGTGCAGACAGGATTAAAGCCTAATTATTTAAGATTCCTAGAGATACAAACAGAGAACAAACTTGACCTATACTCAAATCATATGTTGGTCAAGAATCCTTGAAAAAAAATAGCTCCATGCAACAAGTTAGAAAGGGAAGAAAGAGAAGGAAAGAAGGCAAAGAGGAAGAGAGTCAGTCTAAACTCAGCCTAGTATTTTAGCACCCTTTCTGCCTTTACAAGTCAACTAGTGAGCTTGTTTTGTTCTTTTCATTATTTACAAAACACATTTGTACTGACAAACTGAAAAGGACTTTCCCCAAATACACTGGAACTTCTCAAATATGAAAAAAAATGTGTTACTCAACTAACACACTGGCAATTAGCATTGGGTCTTAAAAGATGTGAGGATAGTTGTTTTCTGTGCAAGACAGGTGAATTAATTACAGAGTTTTAAGTAAGACAAAATTCAGTGTTTTCTTGTTTTCCACTTTCTAAATATTCCAGGATGTCCGATCTCCTTAAAGTCTCTAGGTAAAATAAGCATTTCTGACCTGCCTTTGAGGTGAAAGTGAAGTTATTCTGAAGGATCCACATCGTGGCAAGCATTTCTTTCCACAATCCATCAGGAAATAAGAAACTGAATACAGAGGATTCCATTATTCTTAAGTGACTTCAGACTGACTTTCCCCCCACAATTTGAAAGCTGTCCTGGAATTTTCACTATCTTTAAGCTAACAAATCGCTAACAAATAATCTAATAAATAGAGTAAAACAATCAGATGCAGAAAACGTAGGCTTTGCTTACATGTGAATCTTCCTGAAAATAATTTCTTAATAATCATCAAGTGAGGGGATGTGTTTTCATTTATATCTTATTGCAAAATGAGCGGAGATGTATCCTAAATCCTTGAAGGAGAGCTCAGAGCGCTCTGACTCCTCTTTAAGTTGGCAGGCGATTGCTTAGAAGGTTTTGGAAAAAATTACGAGTCGTCGCGGACGAAATGGAATATTAGACATGCAATCTAACGGTAGTAGAAGAAGAGAAGTAGATCATCTCCCTCTCCTTTTCCGATCGCCACTTCTGTGTCCCCGGCTTTTCCTCTCAGTCCCTCGCATAGTTTCTTCCTTATCCTCCCCCTCCCCTCCTCCTTTTCTCCCTCACTCGCTTTCCGTCTGTGTCTCGCGCTCTCGGAGTGTCTGCTCCGAGTTCCTGGTTGGATAATTTGGGTTAATACTAGTGAGTGAGGTTTTTGCGGCTTCAAAGGGTATTTCAAGTTTCCGGAGCTCCTCCCCTCTGCACCGTGTGACAACAACAACTCGTCCAGCCGGCAGCCTGCACTTTTCAGCTCATTTTCTCTCTGTCATTCCCCTCTCAATCTTTGATCAATGTACTTGCCAGGGAGAACCCAAGTCCTTCAAACCTCCTCCTTTTCACCTTCATCCTTAACTTTGTGCTAGAGCGGGACCCACACAACAACAGCCGACCCTCCCCGCCCCCGCCCCCCCCCCAAACCAGCCCCCGATCCCAGCCCCCGGAGAGGACTCGCATTTCGACTTGCGGGACACTTTTGTGCGTTTCTCTCCAGAGCGCCTCTCGCGCTCGCCCCTCCTGCACTCGCTCTTTCTTACCCTCACCTCCTTTTTCCCCCCTTTCTCTCCCTTTCTCCTTCTCGTTCTCCCCTAGAGTTGTTGTTCTCGTTGCCCCCTAGCTCCTTCTCCCCCCTTTTCCCCCTTCCCCTCCCCGGGGTGTGTGGCAACTTTCCCCCTCGCTTCTCCTTCTTCTGTTTCCCCTTATATGTGACCATGGCAGTGCCGGCGGCTTTGATCCCTCCGACCCAGCTGGTCCCCCCTCAACCCCCGATCTCCACGTCTGCTTCCTCCTCCGGCACCACCACCTCCACCTCCTCGGCGACCTCGTCTCCGGCTCCGTCCATCGGGCCCCCGGCGTCCTCAGGGCCAACTCTGTTCCGGCCGGAGCCCATCGCTTCGGCGGCGGCGGCGGCGGCGGCGGCGGCGGCCACAGTCACCTCCACCGGCGGCGGCGGCGGCGCGGGCAACGGAGGCGGCGGCGGCGGCGGCGGCGGCGGCAGCAACTGCAACCCCAGCCTGGCGACCGCGAGCAGCGGCGGCGGCGGCGGCGGCAGCGGCGGCGGCGGCGGCGGCATTAGCGCCGGCGGCGGCGGCGCCTCCAGCACCCCCATCAACGCGAGCACCGGCAGCAGCAGCAGCAGCAGCAGTAGCAGCAGCAGCAGTAGCAGCAGCAGCAGCAGCAGCAGCAGTAGCAGCAGCAGCTGCGGCCCCCTCCCCGGGAAACCCGTGTACTCGACCCCGTCCCCAGTGGAAAACACCCCTCAGAATAATGAGTGCAAAATGGTGGATCTGAGGGGGGCCAAAGTGGCTTCCTTCACGGTGGAGGGCTGCGAGCTGATCTGCCTGCCCCAGGCTTTCGACCTGTTCCTGAAGCACTTGGTGGGGGGCTTGCACACGGTCTACACCAAGCTGAAGCGGCTGGAGATCACGCCGGTGGTGTGCAATGTGGAACAGGTTCGCATCCTGAGGGGACTGGGCGCCATCCAGCCCGGAGTGAACCGCTGCAAACTCATCTCCAGGAAGGACTTCGAGACCCTCTACAATGACTGCACCAACGCAAGGTAAAGAGCGGGGGCAGCCCCGTCGCCCGCGGTTCCTTCCCTCCCGCCTCCTCACCCTTCCCTCGCTCCCTTCCTGGCGCCGCTTGCTCCGCGCGCCCGCGAGCCGCGCGCCCTGGAGAGCACTGCCCTCTCCTCCCTTTCCTCGAGGCTCGCCAGCTGCTCCCGACCTACTGAGAAGCTGGCACCTCACCCTGCCCAGATCTCGCTCTTCCGCCCGGTCCGCACCTTGCTCGCCTGGGCTCAGGGGCTTGGCCGCTGTGGGACGCGGGAACCCCAAGCCTCGGGGCGGAGGGGGTGGGAAGGAGGAGGACGGTGCGTTTCCAGGAGCCACGGCCCCCTTCCTGGGCCGCGCCAGCGTCTGGAGACCCCTCTCAGCCGCGGCTGCCCGAGTGTGTGCTCCTTCAAGCCCGGGTTCCACCGCGAGCCCAGGGGCACCGGTGGGGTTGGTCGGCGGCGCCGAGCTGCGTCCCGGGGGCGGGGAGAGGTCGTGACCCTGACCGCAGGGTTCGGGAGCTGGAGTTCGCGCCCCGGGTGAGGGGCCGGCAAGGAAGCCGCGGGAGTGGGCCCCTTCGGGGTCGGGAGGGGAAAGACCTCCGAGGCCGAGAGGCCCGGGGCAATCCCGAGGGACCCACAACAAGCTCAGCCCCAAAGCCCTGAGGGGAAGCCCGCTGAGGGGAGGGGTCTGTGTGTGCGCGCACGTGCGCGTGTGTCCGCCTGCGAGCGTGTGCAAAGAAGATAAAGGGGTACGTTAGCCCCGGGGCAGATGCAGGGAACCCGCAGGTTTCCTTCTGTAGGGGGAGGTGACCGGGTGCCTGAGACTCTTGGAAGCTGAACTGGAGAGATGAGGAAAGAAGACTATAGCGCACACTCTCTCGCTCTCCAAACTGGTTTTCTTTTTCTTTTTCTTTTTTTTTTTCCTCCTTCTTCTTCTTCTCCCTTTTTTTTTTTTTTTTTTTTTTTTTAAGGTTAGTAGCTCACGCAATGAACAGGTGCAAGCTTTGCACTGGGATGTTCTGCAGACCTGTATGTCCTTTGCCGTGGCTACCACAGCCGGGCAAAGCGCGCGAACCCTGGAGGCTGGGGGACCCGGTGTCTGGCTGGACCGGTTTTATGCTAATGAACGATCACTGGGGGGAGGATCTACCGAGAGGGGGCGGGAGTGGGGTAACTTGTCAGTTTCTCGGGGTGGAAGATTCATCCCCCCCGCCTTAACAGTTCTGCCTCATACCCTGTTCGAAGCAGAGGGAAAAGTTGAGAAGCCGGGAGAAAGAGAGTAGGGAAAGTTGGATACTAGAAGCGGGCGCGTGGGAACTGCGCGCAAAATTTGCGCAGACACTTCGGTACCTTCCAAACAAGTTTTTAAGACTGGGAGAAGGAACGGAGTTTTACTCTCTTAGGGTGTGTGTCCACTGGTAGTGCTAGGGAAACTGAGGTGGGAAGGAATGAGAGGTAGGAAGAGACCAGAAGGAAGCAGGGTGAAAAGTCCCTAGCCGTTTCTTCCTTAGGAGACTTCTGACTAGTGCCCAGGGAAGGCTGTAGGACGGAAAAGGCTTCAACTCCAACCCTGCAAATGACTTATTCTGACCCAACCAGAAACTCTTTTCCTTGTTTGCCATTTTTTGCATGGGGGCATGGGTGTGGGTCTGGGTTTAGAACCTCCATTTCTATTATTTTTGGGTGATGCTGAGAGCGTGCATATGTGTAGGCGCGCGCACGTGCCCAAGAGTATGGACAGGTGGCAGTAAAGATTGAGGGGTAATCTTGATCACTAAACGTCATTTACTGAGATAATTGGAGTTCTTGGACGTCCAGACGATAAAATATTTGCCAAAAATCTATTGTTAAAACTACTGGGATCAGGGTAGAAAATTGTTACAGAGTTGTTACAAAGAATGCTAGTAGAAATTTGAAGCCAGTTCAGATATGATTGTTATAAAATTGTCTACCTATTCAGTAAATTGGGGAAGAGCTACTGTTTTTCTCTTTAGTAATCAAACCACTTTGCTCTTGAAATCTCTTTGTGTGTTTCTTACAGTACATACTGTACTTGATAATTAATGATCATTTCACATAACACAAAAAAATTGCTAGCGAAAACTTCCTTCAGTGACAGCAACGCTATAATCAACGTAACGCAGCAGGTAGTGTTACATCTTTTACAATTATTCCCTTGATTTTTTTTTTTTCCTGAAATTTTTGCTTTGAGTTTGGAACTGAAGTCCTCACTATATGGTTGGAGTATATTCCTAAAAGTTATTAACAAAAATGTTTTAATTAGTTTCTTTTCCCCTGCAGTTAGCAATAGCTCTGGAGTTTAAACTTTCACAGAAAGATAAGTCCAATGAAACTGTTTTATCCCTTCAAAAATATTTAATCACTACTCTAATTATATTTCCATCACCTGGTCGTAATACTTTACAATTTATTGTGTTATTCTAAAACTCAGTTTCAGGTTATTTTTAGGTTAAACGTAAGTTTGTTGATTTCATCTTGCATTTTGATCTTTTATCAACTACAAGGCTTACTCAAACCTATACACATGCAAATACTGCAGTCATTAACCTTAGAAGATGCGTAATTGGAGATCTCTACCTAGGTTTTCCTAACTCTGCCACTGACTAAAAAATAGAAAACTTATCATTGAACTCTATCTCACCAAAACATACTGTGTACATTGTAGTATATTATTATTTTAATGATAATTACAAGTGTTACTGTCTTATTTCTTAACTTTGAAAGCAATACCTACAATATATTTTATCTTGAATTTACAAAACTAAAATACCTTTTTCCATTCAAGTCCAGTTTACGCCTTTGCTGTTAAGATCCTTTTTCATTCACCTAGGTATATTGATTCCTTTCATTCTGGTTTCTTTCTCCTCTGCCTATTAAAGAGACTATCTGAAGGAATAATTTATGCAGAAGATAAGACAACTGAGCAGAAAGGCAAACTATATAAAATGCTATATACATAGTGTGCAAGAAACATCAAATATTAGCACTCTCATCTTTTCACAGAACATATATCTAATTCTGTCTCTTAACAGCATTTAGATACCAGAGAATCTGAGAAACCAAAATGACATTAAGGGAAAAAAAGGTTCATAACTTGCTCAAAGTGGCTCAGTAAGTTGGTGACAAACCTTAGAGTGGATTTAATTTGCTTGAGGCTATTGCATCAGTATGCTATCTATAAAAACTAGAAAAAATGTTGAAGCCATCTGTCACTACCACAAGGAGATGAAACAGAGACTATCACCTGCTTGATAGTAAAGCTAAAAGTAAGAGTCTGAAAAATGAGAGAAAATGTCAGGAAATATGTTTATAAAAGTTGTCAAAGGACAAAGTCTGATCTTGATCAGTTTCCTTCAATTATTATTTTTAAACTAAACATTAGTTGCATGAACTTGCCTGGTGCAACAGAGGTCACTTAATTAACTGGTAACCAGTAAACAACAACAACAAAAGAAAAGTAATTATGTACATGGTCAAGTCTGTGTTTGTGTGAGTCAGTAGCTTGTTTGTAGATTTGGGGTTAGGATTCAATTTTCTGTGAATTCAGGCAATAAAAAGTGACTCTGCTGTATTTTGTTATCTAAAATGTTTATTTTTTGAATATTGCCAGAAGGTGATTTTGTCTCAGGATCTTTCAGACCAGATTTGGGTCTTATGTAGCCCTGGATTTGTGGAGTTTTTAACTTAAATAGATTCCAGTTAATTTCATCAGACATTTTATATGCATATAGATATATTCGCAATCAGTATTCTTTTGTCTTAAAAGTCAATACCATCCATAGACAGCAAATTGAAAGACTTTTCAAGTATTTTTTTCTTTTTTCTAGGAGTAATATATGGATGCAATTTTAATACAAGAAGTATAAAATATTTTCCAATTCTTGGTTCTGTTTTTTGTCAGGACTTTTAATAAAGATGGCAAACTGAACCAATCTATAGTTACTGAACATTTCCCCCGTTACATGTTTTTCAATGGCACGGACTTCTGCATTTCTGCATTGGTAATAGAAAGTTTCAACACACATACAGATTGACTTCTAACAGATAATTACAATGCTTGGCACAGATAAATTAAAAATTACTTCAAATGAAGAGAGACTATGCTTTTGAAGTTTTTGTATTACAGCCGATTAATGGCTCCTATAAAGTCAAATGTTTCATTTTATAACATTTCCTAAAGATTATGACATAATTAGAAGAGTAAGTCCTAAAAATATGAAAGTTTAAGTTTGGTTCCACCACTTATTTCTGAATACTTTTAAAAGGTTTGTCTATTACAGTTTAATAACTAATACATAAATAATATCTAAGGCTATTCTAACCTAAGATTTACTTTGGTCTATCAAATTATACTGCATTCATACAAATTCTTGAATTATTTGGGTATTTTTCAAACCTGTTGTTTTTCTTGGAGTTAGTCTCCAGTAATACATACAGTCATTATTGTAAAGAGTGCTTACAGTTATGAGGATGGTTTACTTTCTGAACTGCAAAGATGTCTAGTTAATGTTCTGAGATACTTATTTTGATTTGCGCATAGGATATTTTATTTTGTGAAGCTGCAAAGATTATGTAAAATAAACAGGCTATTTTGTTTCAGAGTTCCCTTCCTTACATAAATTTTTTGTATCCCATTTAATACAGAATTTGTAAATCTTCGTCTTATTAGTCCAAATCTGCTGTTATTTTTTGTTTAATCTACATTTCACGGAAGTTGCATATAAATTACTGAGACCAATATTAGCCACTCTCCTTCTGTCTCAGTACCTCCCCCAACCTCCTGAGATGTGACACCCAGTATTGATTAAAGTCTTGGCTGGATTTGAGCATAAATCACTCTACTCTTTGGTGATTTACCATGTGTGATTCACCAGCATAGGAAAACATAATATGCTTTATTGTTTCTCATTTGATGTTTTGTTTTTGAAATGTAAGTAGCATTTGTAAATTAGCTTAATGTGCAACGAAGTAGTTGTTATTTTAGGAAGAATTTGTGCTTTGACTATCAATTAGTATTATTTTATCTTTCCAAGTTATTTTACTGAATTGTTTCATACAATTGCCTTTGTTAATCAGGTAAAATAATCATTTAAATTGCATTGTATTAGCAACATAGAACCCAGGTATTGCAAAATACAATAAGAAATGCAACTCTCACAGGTTGTAGACTGTTTCCCATTGAATCGTTGAAGAAATTAGTTTGAAGTAAGCCTTCTAAATAGGTACAGGTGAGTCTTCTAGATTTCACTAAGCATTTTGATTTTAAGGGTTTTGTTACTTGGTTCTTAAAAAAGAGCTGGGCTGAATTTTATCTTTTAAGAATTTCATTTTCGGATTGTTTACAAAATGTCACATTTAAGTATAGGCCTTTAAAATGACAAGGGGATGTAAAAAAGTTGATATTAACTATTTGGGTATTTAAATATGTAATGAAAGTAAAATTTTATCACTTTATGTTTGAATTGTTAAAAGACGAGAATGACCTTACCAGGTATCATCATGTGCCATTCTCTTAACTACTGAGTTACTGCATTGTGATTGGTCAGTTATGTATTTACATATATATGTGTGTGTGTTAGTGTGCATGTGTGTATTATTGTTTAAATGTTACAACTTAAAAATTTTAGCTAAGAATATATTAAAAATACATTTATATTTATATTTTTAGGCTTTGAGACTGCATTAAGGGACCTCTTTTCCATTATGTTTGTTATGTTCAGTAGTTTATTTTTTAATGAAGAAAACCCTGTATTAAAAGCCCACCAAATGGGGCTCAGATAAGTGTTATAAAAGACTCTGATCTTCACATTTATGTGTTTCAAGCATGGCAGAGACTCTGTGAGCCCACATTGTGTTCAAATTCCTTTACTTTTCTTCTTCTCAATTTGTCTGGAGTGTTTCCAGTCAAAAGTAATTTTTTGCTACAGTGACTGTCGTTTAAAGTAACTTTTAATTGTTGATACATGCTTTTTTTTTTAGTATATGCCACTGTACAGAAATAATTTCAAATAGTGAAGTTAGTTTACCAAATTATTTCTTTGGGAAACAAGAATACTGAGATTATTTATATTTGGTCCAGTAATTAGTTGTTATTAGATTAACTGTTGGGTCACTTTATTTTGATGTACCTACTTACTTTGCGAAGGTTTCTAAGACTTTTTTAGAGTGTACATATTATAGCTCATAATTAACTTTATATTTAAATGTACAAGTAACTATGAATAGAATTTCTATCCATTCAGTATAAATTAGGCAATCAATCAATGAAATCTTATTATTTTTCAAAGTGATGATAGAATTAAAATTAGTTGACTAAAATAGCAGATAACTGTCACTTTATATATGTAGTCATATATACATATAAATATAAATTTTTATATATATATATATATATATATATATATATATATATATAAAATCATATAAAGAGAATAATTTAAGTCACTACTTGATCCAAAATCAGGGACCTTGAACCAAGTACACTTAAAATTTCTTGTTTATTCTGGCTTGGATTTACTTTATATGCTAAGAGGATTCTAATTCACCCATTTAAACAAATTCATCTGTAGATTTTTCTAAATTGCATATTGAAGTGGCCAATGACTGAATTTTGTTAAAGGTGTGGCCCTGTTGCTTTCTGATTCAAATTAGCTTGGAGCTTGGCCAGGATATCAAGCTGGGATTCTTTTACACATTTAAATGTACGTGACTTGAGTGAAAGTTGTCAAAGACAATTTACTAAACTGGAAAACTCACTATATCATTATTTAACTGCTCATAAAATTTTGTGCTTATAAGTGTATTGATGTGTCTAATACTATGCAGCACAGCAACCTGCTTTAAAAAAAAGTTTTAGAGAGCAGTGATTTAAAAAGAAGACAGCTTAGCTGAAGCATCTAAAACATATTATTATATGAGAATATAATACCTGGAATGCATGGCATGTTTCTAGGAGGAAGTCAAAACTATTTACTATGATCTGAAGAACATAAATGCAATTTAATGTAAGGAGACTTATAATAATCCTGCAGTGGATTTTGAAGGTAGTATATGTTTGACCAAAAAAAAAAAAAAAAAAAAAAAAAAAGGATATGCTTTTCAGGCATGATTTTCACAAAGCAATAATGAAATAGGCAACTAAGTATATTGGTTATTTCTGGTTAGTAACATTGAAGAATTGAGGAATGTTTCCTTTCCTTAGAATACATTAATGGAGATGTAAACAAAGTATTAAAAAGTCACAGTGTATCAAATGTTTCTAAGTAATTAGATTGCTCTTCTGTCACAATAGGAAAAAAATAATAATTTTCTTCAAGGACAAACAAAACATTCAGGAAAGTAAGAATACTAGTTGAAAGAGAATTATTTTATGGATACACAAAGAGAATTTGCAGTAAATACTTGCTAATTCAACTTAAGGGATACTGGTCATTGCTTAAGGAAAGATAATGAAAATAAATCTCTAGAATATGTTAATCAAGAAATACTTTATTATAATCACATATGAAGCAGACAAAGTATTTTGTTAAAATCTTAAACTGATTGTATTCTGAAATTTTATTAATAGCAACAGTAAATGAACTGTATTATTCATAGCCTTATATTATGTATGAACAAAGCAAATCACTGAAGGTGTAACAAATCTTTGAACACATCACAGCTCTGCAGAAATATACTGTTATATCCAAAAGTGTTAATTCCCATTCTATACTTAAAATATCTTGGAAATAATACTTATTTCTTGAGTTAGGCAATTTGTAGTTTAATAGGGCCTTTGGATTTTGAATGAATAATTTAGAACACTTTTAATTGTCCTATTACCAGTCACACATTTTATACTAAGATAGATGTCCGTCTGTATGCAACAAGTGTAAAATTTTTAACAGTATTTTAGTTGTCTTTGTGGTGGATATCTTTTTTATATTAACCTAGCCCATTTGTGGTGTATGTTTTTATTCTTAAATAATTATAATACCTTTGTTAGAAAAGCTTTTATGTATATGTATATGTGTGTATGTATTCTCTCTCTCTTTCTCACATACACACACACATGCTCACACGTGCGCACACACACACACACACACACACACAGATCTGTAGGATGTAGGGCCAGAGGACAACCACCTTACCAAAAAATTGACTTTAATTTTCCTTTCCATAATTTCTTAAAATATAAAATAACACTGAAAAAGAGATTCTACTTTACTGAATGACAACAGAAAATATATTTTAAAATAATTTTAGCATGAAAGAAGTAATTTATACTTAAGTATTTTAAAACACAATTAAAAACAATGTTGCATGGTTATTAGGACAGTGATTAAAAACTTACTTTAATTTTCCTATACCTTTATGTTTATGATAACTAAAATGTACTTTTAATTCTCTATGGAAAATATTTATATCAGAGAATTATCTTACTTGTATGAAACAGATACTAAGCTATTAGGTACTAGAAACTGTACATTATGTAATAGCTGTTAATGTGCTTGATGTCATTCCTCCATTTCAATTATTAGTTTATTTCATTGCCGCTTGCACTTTGGAACAAGCATATTCTCTGAAATCAGTGGATAAAGGATAGGAAAACAATTTCATAACTTAAAACATGATTGCTCTTCTAAAAGCTTTGCCATCAATGAGATGAGTTAGGAATGAGGTCAATAGGTTAATCTACAGGTCCACATAAGAAGATGTGTATTACCACTTCTTGCAGTGGACTGTAATTGTCTTTGAAAACACCTGGTAGAGGTCCAGTTAAATTGAAATCAATTACTTTCTCAATCATTCCATGGCATTTGTCAAGTCATTACATCATTGGTAAAAGTGCAAGAATGCATGGATTATTATTTTTTTTTTGTAAAGTAGAAAAGAGGTTATAAAACAGTGACTACTTAAAAAATTCTGCCTCATCTAAAGCCTGTGAAATTAAAAAAAAAAAAAACTTGCACATAATAAATGCAAAACGACATTTGGTAAGAAGTTCGTCTTTGCATTTTGTTATCTAAAACCATATTCCATACCACTTTTTGCATTATCAGATATTCATATATATTTATAAGTAAGTAAAATGGTTTCAAAATATTTTGACTTGTGAGCTCTGACACCTTTATTCCTACCCTCCAAAAACCTTCTGACTGTGCGTACTATAATCAAAGATGAATATATGACTGCTGTTCATTTATTTTTTTTCTTTACACCATTGATAGTACATGCAGATTTGAACTTGTAGCCAGCAACAGTGCTTCCATGCTTCAAATTGCCAAAAGACCCCCAGGGATAGAAACTTGACCTGCTTTTATGAAACCATAGAATTACATTTATACAAGTTACCCCATGGGAAAGGAATGAACTGATCCCAATTCAAACCTTAATATTGGAGCTTTCTGGGTCAAATTTGATTTTTCTTTCTGTTAACACCTGTTTGGCTACCAAATTTAGTAACTGTATATTCTTAGGAATTTTTAAAAATATCATTCATAAGCGATACTTCTCAGGTAAGCCAAAGTGCCATCAAAATTTTACAACTATTCAAGTTTTCACAAGGGATTAAGATGTTACTTTTTAAAACAAAATATCTACCTTTTAAATAGACATTCTAGATATAAGTAGTTTAAACATAGATTTGCTTAATTGGACATTTATTTTGTATTTTTTATTAATTTCCCTCCACTAAAGAGTCAGTCCAAGTAAGGAAGGAAACTTTGTTAGTGACTCTTTCCCTGCGGTAACATTTCAGAATAAGGATTTTCAATCGATATATTTAATTTTCTTAGACTCAGATTTTAAGAGGTTATATTCCATATTTTATTTTTTTGTTGGACTATATGAAGGGGTTTCCACAAAGCTGCTTTTGCCACTAATGGTAACAAATGAAGGTGGTCAGTGATAAATTGGATACATAAAAGCTATTTCTGTTTTAGTTGGATGTACTTTAGTGATGTGGATGGGCCCAAGTTGAAAAACTTAAGTTAATCATGTGTTCAAAATAAAGAGGAATTTAGATGTATAATAGTTTGCTTAATCTCTATGATATGAAAATGCTATATCACATTTATACAAATGGATAAGGAATATAAATGGGTAGATTTATGATATCTCTTTGCTTATAACTGATGGTATTAAATGACCATCATTTACACTACAGACATACTTCTCCACATAGAATGACTTGTTCTCTTTCTTATATACATAAAAACACTTCATAAAAGGTAAAGCAAAAAACATACATTTATACCCCTACTCAATATCTGCTGTTACAATTACAATGATTGAATAATTCACAATAGGATTTTAGAACCAAGGTTAGCATGTTCCTTTCCCAATTCAAATTAAAAAGAATTTTAAGGACTTTTTACTTCTTTTTTCACTTAACATCGATAAAACCATTTGGATGATTGGTTATTTTCCTGCAAGAACCAAACATAAAAATTCCTAGTAAGAATGCTTACAACAAATCAGTTCTTAGCATAAGGAAAAAAACCTTGAAATCTCCAATGGAAAAGTATACTACTTGCCTTACTATCATAAGTCATGATAATCAAGGAGAAAATATTTAGAGTTTTAAACTTACGTTTTTTTTTTCTTTTCTACTGGCTGTTATGTTGCAAAAAAACTTGCTTTTACAAGCTAACATTTTTCTGCATTGTCTTGACATATGAATGAAGCTGAAAAATTAAATCAATTATTTGGATGTTCCCTAAGATCACTTTGATGCCATATTTATAAAATATCAACATTTGATTTAATATTTAATTTGGAAGTTTGACCCAACTAGTTTGATGTTGATTTAACATGGCTCTTGGTCTTCACTTTCCCTTACTGTGATGAAAGGAAGGGAAGGAGGTAGATCACATGACCCAAACACATTATGCTGTTCTTACAAAGAATCTAGTTCAGGAGAGGCAACATATTCTGACTTTTGTAATGGTGATAATATGAAGTTTCTATGACCTTTTCTGCTTCTAGCAGCAGTTTGCTGCTCTATTTCCAATAATGATTGATGGTATACCACGTGAACTGCAAGACAAAACAAAACAATTAACCTTAAAAAATCTTGCTATAATATGCATGAGAGATGGAACTTTTATACTTTAGATAATTCTTTATGAGTGGAGTAATCCTTATTATTGGTACAAGATTCTACATCATACTGAATATAGGAAGCCTTCCAACACTAAAGAAAATTACATCTTCTTAAATATCTTTGTCATCTAAATTATCCACATAATAATCCTGCTCCTTTTTTTTAGAAACTCTAGTGAAATTGTGCATGAAAATATAAACACTTATGAAATTTACCTATTAACATCTAGCCAAAAACAGAAGAAACTGGGGTTTTGAGCTGTTGAGATTCAGATCAGATTCCCCAACTTCAACAGTATGAAAATATAATATTTTGAGATGTATTTTGTTCCAAGTTTAGGAAATAAAATTTAAAATGGTTTATTTGATCTAGAGTAACTTCTTAGCTCTTTCTTTTGGGGAGTAGGTTAAATAAGTGTCCATGACAGGGATGCTGTTTGTTTTTCACAAAAGTTGTTTGTGATTTCAGGTACTCTTGGGAAATCTCTTGATCAGATTCACATCTGTTCCTGTCAAAGTGGGTGCTAAGATACCGGTCACCCAGCAACCATGTCCAAGAGGGAATTGGGCCGATAATAACTTCAAAAAGGAATGACAGATGCTAGATTAGGATGAAAGACAAAACGCATGAAAAATGAGCTTGTTAGAATCAAAAATTTGTTCAAGCACCTTTATGCAAATTAAATGAATATTGAATATTTGCATGCAGTAATTTCTACTTTTTCATTTGATTGAAAAGAAAAGAATAGTGCATTTAAACTCACAAATGTGATTTCTTTCTTTTGCACTCATCAGCATACAAAGCCAAATCTCTTTTAAAAAAATCAGATTAGCCACCTGGGTTCTTATATCTCTGCTAAGTATGTTACAGTGTTTTTCTTATAACAATGGTACTCTTTGGGACAACTTAGTTTATCTAATTGTTTTCATAATAAACAGTCTTGTATGAATTAAGATTATTTTAGATGAATATAAATCCATTTCTTGAGAAAGCATTTTAAAAGTAACCTTATCCTATTGTCCTTGAAATTGGTTAATGTACATTAATAAAAGATCACTCAAGATGAGTTCACACCAAAAGCACAGGCTTCTCATTGACTGGTTAAATAACAATGCATTAAAGTCAAGCAGGGTAGCATCCATGAAATGAAAAGTAGACAGAAAGATCTTTCAACATTTAAGATGCTTTTTGATACGTTACTAGTTTTTCTATTGAATTGTTCACATACTAATCAGAATTT
Source organism: Lontra canadensis (assembly GCF_010015895.1). Taxonomy (NCBI): domain Eukaryota; kingdom Metazoa; phylum Chordata; class Mammalia; order Carnivora; family Mustelidae; genus Lontra; species Lontra canadensis. The sequence continues at coordinate 1,065,425 of NW_022631113.1, forward strand.
AGAAGGGCCTGATAAAGTGTAGTGATTGAGAGAGGTTTCTGAGTCTTGGTTTAGCAGTGTCTAATGTGGTCACGTAGAGAAATTGATTTTCTTCAGAAATTAATTAATTTTTCATATCGCCCTAAGCTGCAGTTAAAAAGAGTGCATACTTGTCTGTTTTTTCCAGAAATATTGCCTAATCATATTAATACCATTGCCCCAAGGATGAAAAGATAATTGTACAAATGCATTTGGAAATATGTATCACTGAGTATTTATGATTAAATTATGCAAATGACCTAGCTCTCATCCTTTCCAGACCCAGATTGTCTAATTAGGATTGATATGCTGAATAGATGTTCCAGAATTTGAATACAAGCATGTCCAAGGAGCAGAAAATTGGAAATGACAAGGCTGAAATCCAAAGAAAAGTGTCTTTCGTTTCTATACTTTGTTAATGTGCTGTTAGCAGTTGAAGGTTTTTTTCGGTCCCTTTGGCTATTTTGTGACTCATATGTCCTATTAGAAACAAGTATGCAAAATGAATTGAACTTTAGCAAATAGCGTTTCATTTCTACTTGGTGCTTATTTAAAAATAATAATCTCCTGGCCATTCAAAGAGAACATCACTATTAAGTTGCTTCCAACAATGGAAACTTGCCCTTAATTGAGTGACTTTTTTTCAAAAACTTCCTCCTTAGTTGGTATCATAACTATTTCAAAGCTTGCTCTCCAAACTTAGCGGTATACGAACCAAGGCGGTATTTCCCAGGATAAGCTTTCTTGAATCCACGGTCCACTCATTTATTTATTTGTTTACTGAAATACCTATCTTTTTTTATATTGGGAAAAGTTCTTGAAGTAACAGTTCTGATTATGAAAAAAAAAAAAAAAGCAGCTCTTGAAACATAACAATGTTTGGATTTGAGGTCCTCAGCAGGCTTTCTCCCTCATTGATTACATTCATTCATCTTAGATGGAGGGGTGGCCGTGCAGGGCTAGGAAGGAACTGAACCGTCAGGGCTCCCGCCTTTGTTAAGCAGCGGGTAGTCACTGCCTCTGAACTGGCCTGGCTCCTGCTTTCCATCTGCAAGATGATGGATTGCTATGTTTAATACATTTCAGCTTTTGTCTGTCATAGTGTGGACAGACAGTACTATCAGTGATTTCAACAGCGATTAGGGAACCTTTTCAAACCACTCCTATTGGCCAGACAGTTTCCAGGAGTATCTGATGAAATGCACTCCTTGGCACTCTCACTGTGTAAAGTGTGTACCTTAACTAGGCAGAGATTGTCACTCACCGTTTAAACCCATACAGAACCCACAGAGAATTTTACTAGATTGCATATCTGTTTCAGAAAAGAGTTGCAGGAGACAATATTGTAAGAACATTTTGGGTCTCCAGCTAAAATATTCATCCCAAGTGGTCCCAAGTTAGAATAAATTTGAACTCTTTAAATAGTAACAACACGTGCTCAAATGGCAGAACTGTATCCCGTAGACCATGATGTCACTTGTTATCCCCATCAATAGTGAGCTGTTTAGCTATATTGGGAGGGTAGAATGTGAGGACTGTGTAAAAGCAGTAAGACATGACATGGCATGTGCTATGCTGGGATTTGTTGAGCTGTGGGTGCTTTGTGGTTCACAAGTCCAGAGAGTGAATGATTTCAACAACCAGAAAGCCACTATGTACCAGCTCAGTATTTTCCCTTGAGGGTTTTACTTTATTTATAAAACTGGTGCTAAGAAAATACAGTTAATTAAAGGAAAAGAAAATATTCTGTTAAGTCATTAATAACATAAGCAAGGTTTTATTTGGAGAATGGGATTTGTATCTGAATAAAATGAATTTTACTAATTGTCTTATAGCATCCTAAATGTAATTAATTTATAATGTACATTTTAAATGTATTATAAACATGGCATTTTAATTCTCTCAATAAGTAGGTAATTTTCAAATACTAATCCAGCCAAAGTTTTGAAACAAAAATCCAAATCAAGAGGAGCCACTCTCTTTCAACTAATCTTTTCTAATAGGGAAGATGAAAGAAAAAGTTCTGGTAGGTAATAGCAAAGATCCAATGAAAAAAGAACTCCAGATCCCAGACTATATTTTCCTTTACTGATATGGTTCTTATGCTGCAAAAATTTCGCCCGAGATCCCTCCAGTAAAGGTTTGTGGTTTTTAAAATGTGATTACAAATATGCAAACACACACATCACACCACAAATACACACATACACACACACCATATTTCTTTTGAACTAGTTCAAGAGCAAAATGTGCTGGCATTTTAGCATTGCTGATTTAGTAATAAGGACAGGTGGTGCTCTACCTCCTGGGAGAGTTATAAAAACATTCATATATTTTGCAAATTATTTTGTTCTTTGTTTTATTTTAAGCCCTGTTTTATTGAAACCGTGTTCAGCTTAAAAAATGTACATTCATTCAGCATATTCTAAAGGAGTCATTTGTCAGAGTTAATCAAAGGTAGAGTTCATGGTATGCTTTTGTACAGAAATTACATCACTGGGCTTAAGTAAATCTGGATTTCTTAATCAAAGCTATTCACAATTTATATAGCACATATGTGGTGAAATAATGTACTACCCCTCAACATTTTTTGTACTGCATAATCATGCTAATGTGTGGCTGTCAAATCTTCAACTGTAGAGTATTGCACATTCATTTATTGCATCCATAGTGTGGGTGGGGGGCAGGCAGGGAAGTGGCAGAATGCTTATTCTTTTAGAAAAAGAAGAGGTGTAGGGGGCAGCTATTATCCTATGAAATCACTGTGATGTGCAGAATCTCTATTAAGTCAAAGGCAAATGCATGGTTGAGGCTACTAGAGTTAAGATTCCTGGATTTGAGCTCTCAGCGGCAGAATGAATGGAAGGAAACTGAGGTGTCAAGTCAATATTCTGTTCTAAAGTAGAACTGATTCATGGAATGGCACTACCTTAACTATTTGTTCATCAATTTTAAGGAGGTCAGTAGAGACTTAGATAAAGGACCTGGCCGGGGGGATAGACTTTAAAGAGAGGAAAGGAATGCTTGTACCATATATAACCTGTACACATTTCTTCCAAAATAAATTATAGAAAATATAACTGTTCATAAATTTACATGTGTATTTTACCCATAAGTGAATCTTTTGGGGCGATTCAGAATTGGATCTTGTGTAACACTGAGACTATAATTGTGTGTGTGTGGGTGGGTGGGTGGGTGTGGGTGTGCATGTGTGCACGCGGGAATCTCTATGTGTACACGATAGGTTGCCAACCCTTGTTATGCACATTGTTGGTCTTATGTTTAGTTAAACACCGTAATTACAAGGTAATACAAGTCATTCGTCTTACTGTGGTTAAATAAAGAAACAAAAATGTGTGCTAGAAATGAAATGAATGAGTTTCTCATGAAACTAAATGAACAAGTTTGCTGTCTACAGATGTCTCAGAGGGAAAGGAGTATTAGAATCCCCTTTAATCTGTCCTTCCATCTCTAGTCATGGTGTGAACTCACTGGCTTCTGCATGTGTGCACAGCAGCCTTGCTCTTAGCTGTTACTGTTTGGTAGATCCATAGACTGGGGGAAGTAAAGAGTGAGGCCAGCAGGTTCAACTTCTTATTTCTCAGTAGCTTCCTATAATGATTCTACCTCTAATGAGGTGAATTACTACTGCATGAAAAAGGAGAAAAAAGTGTTTTGGCCATCTTAGCTAATAAATCACATTGACTGCATGTCTGATCAGATCAATTGTGCATAAATCAGTGCCTTAAAGAGTCTTAAACTAAGATTCTACCAAAGACCAATTGATCTACTGGCTTGTGTAACGGTGTGGTCTCTTGAACAGGAGTCAACAGTATTGAGACTGTTAATATGCTGTCAAATGTTGAAATGAATGTTTTCAGAGCTCAGTGGCGTGGCAGTGACAAGTAAAACAGTTGTGACTGTGTTGAGTCAACTGACAGATACATTTTTGTCTTCGCTAGTTCACTTTTGTTCATTAGGTTAGCAAAAAAAGATTAATTGTCAAGATATGTGTGAAAATTCAGCTGTGAAGTCTTCATTAACAAACATAACTTGGGAGACCGTTTCCCCACAAAAATATTTTAATATTATTTCCAAAAGAAAGCATGAATATCCAAGAGAAGTATTTCATGACCACAATAGTTGTAGATTTGAAATTTGCTCATCTATAGACAACTTGAAGTCATGAGAACAATCAGGAAACTTGATTTCAATTTCTGGTGATATCAGTTACTTGCTGGGAGATGTTGGATTAATCAGCTGGAACCTCCATATGGTCAAATGTAAAATAGGGGCAATGAAGATAACTTTTCTATTTATTTCAAAAGAAGGTTGTGAGAATAGAAATGTGGTAATAGTTATTTGAAAGCACTTCAGAAATGGTAAGGTACTTTTTAAGAGTTGTTATCTCTTCAGAATTCTCAATTACTTTTTTTATTGAGATATAATCTACGTATAACATCCTATAAGTTTAAAGTGCACAATTATCTACTTCAAAGTTGCTAAGATACTGGTTCTTTAATGTTCTCACCCATTTATGTTTTTAAACTCCTTTTACCAGAACCGCTTACAAAAGTATAAAGAAAAATCTACTTTGGTTCTTGCTATCACACTTTTCACCTCTTTTTAAGGAAGTAACAGTGAAGTCATAACAATTCAAACAAAGAATTTGTGAATTTGGAAAAAGTACAAAGTTTTTTTGTAATATAATATTATTAAAATTTTATTGGCATTGACTTTCAAATATGGTTAACATGGTTAAATCTTTGAAAAACAAGAAAAGACAAAATACAGCCATAGCATATGAAAGGATAACTTACCTTATTCTGCAGATAATGAGATTCAACATCTCTAGTAACTGCCATGCAATTCTCTGAGAAAGCAGAGATTCCAAAGGAGTTTATAGCAGGGTTTTTTTTTTTGTTTTTTTTTTTATTCTTTCCTCTTCCCTTATGCCAAAGTAGGTACTGTTGAAATTTTGCTTTCTTTTTAGCTTGGCTAGAACATTCTAATATAGTTAAGTCTCTAGGATTTTCTTAAACCAAATGTATAATTTATAATTACTCTTTACCAAACATCTCAAAATTCCCCAAATGATTATGTTCTCTAGTCACCTGTTTTGAAAATAAATTTAGGATAGACATTCAAGCACCTTAACATAAAATTTGGTGTCTGCCAAGTTTTTGTGAACTCATCAATATAATATAATGTTCCCTATTTCAGAATACCATTGTTCTGCTTTTGTTTGTAGATTTATGACAATGTCTTGACATTTTTGTAAATTATGTAACAGACATTGTTTCTCCCTTGTTATATTGTGAAATTTAGTAGGTTGTCGAAATTGGATCTGATTGATTTTCTCCTTGGCATTTGTCTACAAAAGCATTTTATGTCTAAAATTCACGAAGGAGGAGAAATCCAGGTGGATTTGTTTTGCTGCATTTTTCCTTTATGTAGCCAAAGTTTTAAAATATTTGTGATCAACTGTTAACAGTTTTAAATATTGCTATAGAAGTTTTTGCTGATAGAGGATGGTCTAGCTATTTCTTGAACTCTTTAATTAACTTAAAAACTTGAGTAAGCTTAATTTCTGGTGAGTAATAATTATCTCCCTGGGATTATTATAGAGGATTATGTTGCATCTATTGTTGTTAAAACTTTCAGGTATTTTTCTGGCATAGAGTAGACACTCATTATAAGTGTAATTGGCTTTGTAAAAGAATTTTTGTTTGCATATTACTGAATTATAATAAAACATTCTTATGATATTCTTAATTTCAGAGCATTTTGATTATGATCAAGAAATTAAAGCATGAACAGAAATGTTTCAGATTTTTATGTAGAAATAAAAAAATAACAAAATAAAAGTGTAGTTAACATTAGGTCTTAAATATAGTAAGAGGTATCTTTACTTCCGCAATGTATCCCATGTTCTCATAGTACATAAAGCACATGTATTTGAACTTTGTATATGTCACACACATAATTTCATAAGATTGAGATTTTATCTTTATGTCAATTATTAATTAATGTTTATCAGATTAATTATGAAAGGTCACCAATTACATAATTTTTTTTAAAGATTTTATTTATTTATTGGACAGAGAGATCACAAGTAGGCAGAGAGGCAGGCAGAGAGAGAGGAGGAAGCAGGCTCCCTGCTGAGCAGAGAGCCTGATGCGGGGCTCGATCCCAGCACCCCGGGATCATGACCTGAGCCGAAGGCAGAGGCCTAACCCACTGAGCCACCCAGGCGCCCCCATAATTTTTGAAGTACCTAAAATTCTAATTGAGTGGCCAGACCTAAAGTAAGAGTATATACATCTGCTGTTCAAAAACACCACCAATGACAAGAATTATAGCTACCATTATTTGTGATTATTATTTGTTAGAGATAGGTGTGTTCGTTATGATATCTCTTTCTGTTCCACTCCCTAGAGCAGCCAGAAGAGGCAGGTTCTGTATGGTTTTAGAGAGTGATAAGAGCACTGAGGATCAGAAGAGTTAATTAATTTGCTCATGATTACACAGCTCGTGCATAGCAATTGAAGGGAATAGAAGTTAACAATTTAACTCTAGTACTTTATTTTCTACGTTATGTTTTTTTATTCAAATAATAGCTAGCTGATAACTCTAGTGTAGATTATATTTGAAGATTACAGATTATTTGGAAAAAAAAGTGCTAATACACATTTCTTAAAAATATTCAAGTTGTATGAGTGTCTTCATGTGTTAGTAGCAATTTAACAATTTTCTAGGAAAACTTTAAAATTGTTTATAATTCTAAGACTTATAGAAACATTTTTACATTGAAGATGTAGAACAAGCCAGTCATAATTTATTTCTTCATGAGAAATGAAGAAGTGACATTAAGTTTTATATCCATTAACATTGTAGATTAATTTCATCATCTCTTTAAGATCTAGAAACCTATTGCATGCTCTTCCAAGTACAAAAGTATATTCTCTCACTCCCTTTTTATTTCTCCAATCTCGTCACAATGTATTTTTAAAATTCTTAAGTTCATTATCATCAAAGGGAAACTTACCAAATAACAAGGTATGTAGTAAGGTCAAATTTTTACTCATAAGATAAAATTTAAAACAATCACAGTATTAATTTATTAAACTAATTCATGCCTTCAGACCAATGGTTATTGGTGGGGAGAAAGAAATATGTAAGAATAATTGGGTTATAATCTATTTTAATTCCAGTCCTTTCCTGACAGAGTCTTATTCACTCTCTATGCCTGCTTTACAGTCCCACTGAGTACTATTGTCAGAGTAAGCCAGTCTTATTACTTAAAGGTAATCATTCCTAGTAGTTACAAATAGGTTATTTTTAGACGCTGGAAATTCATTCATCTGAGCGAATAGTTGGGATTTAAACTTTAGTTGTGTAATAGAAAGCCTACCATTGGCAGAGTTTTACCAATCACTTCCTGGTTTTAAACTGGAAAGTAGCCATGGAAAGTTTGGGGTTCGGTCAGTTTTCCTTCACATGTGTTTTGGAATAAGCTTCATCATCCCATCTCATTACCCACCTGGATGCCTTCCTCTGTCCAGGTAGTTTGCTATTCTTTTTGATCCTCAGATCTTTAATTTCTTTTTTCCTCAGCAGTAAAGGTACTTTGATATTTTGGCGTCCTCACACTACATATGAAGAACTTGTTGTTTATCAGATTGGCATATTTCTGTGATGTGCAAATTCCTTGGTAGGCTGGGTATGTGCGTCACTTTGCTCGTTTTTATTTATTCACTTTAATCAAGTGTGGGAAATAATGTTTTTTTAATCAGGTAATTATTATGTGTGGAAAGTGATGGAACTCTTATTCTAGGATATATACAGTTAAGGTAAGGAATTAATTATGGTAGAGCTAAATATGTTGAATTTTTCTATTAATGTTTAGTGTCCCATCAGAGTCTTGCATGTTGAAAAATTGCATAAATTGAGACAAAAGGGTATCACTTATCACTAATTCAGATGAGAAGGTATACAGTGTTTATATTTAATATTTAGCAATGATTCCTGTGTTTTTAATGGTTGTTTGCTGAATTACATCAACCGTGTGTTGAAAACGTGGCATGTGCCTTGATGGTTCTAAAGATTTGCAGAGTTCATCAGTGGACTAATTACAGTGCCTTTCATTTGCCACCTTTCTACCCCTGCCTTGGTTGCCTGTTCAGGATGATTTGAACAAAGTTATTTCAAGCTAACAATATTATCTGAAAGAAGTAAATTCATGGAAAATCTCAGTAGTTCTGCTTTAAAATGATAATTTAGGGGCACGTGGGTAGTGCAGTCGGTTAAGTATCTGACACTTGGGAGTGTCGAACCTACTTCTTCCTTTGTAACTTTTAGAGCTAAGATTCAGGTGAGGAGGGGTGCCTGGGTGGCTCAGTGGGTTAAAGCCTCTGCCTATGGCTCTGGTCATGATCCCAGGGTCCTGGGATTCTCTGCTCATCGGGGAGCCTGCTTCCCCCTCTCTCTCTGCCTGCCTCTCTGCCTACTTGTGATCTCTGTCTGTCAAATAAATAAATAAAATCTTAAAAAAAAAAAAAGATTCAGGTGAGGGACTTTTCTATGAAAAGACAAGGATGTGCTGAAGGAAACAGTCCCATTTTCACTTCCTCTAGAGACTCTTGTCTTAAAGATCTAGCTTTGTCCTTTTTCTCCTATGAAGTTTGATTCTTGGCATTTATGACTTCCCTAGGGCAACTATCATACCGCTTTGCAAACAGTATGCCCCTTTAAATCTTTATAAGGAATAAGTGTATCAGGTTTAAGCAATGCACAGAGCTGCCTGTCCCTTCACAACACATGTACTTTTCCAAATGACTCCAATACAATGCATGGCCCATGGACTTTTTCTTTGGTTCAATATGCTATCTCATCCAGGAGCACTGCAATTGAGTGTTGGTATATAGTATATTGAAACTGAACTTTACCTTCATTGGTATGTGTCTAATGAATAAAGCTTTCTTTAAAAAATGTAAATTTCGGGGCACCTGGGTGACTCAGTGGGTTAAGCCTCTGCCTTCAGCTCAGGCCATGATCTCAGGGTCCTGGAATAGAGCCCCGCATCGGGCTCTCTGCTCTGCAGGGAGCCTGCTTCCCCCCACTCCCTCTGCCTGCCTCTCTGCCTGCTTGTGATCTCTGTCAAATAAATGAATAAAATATTTGAAAAAAAAAAGTAAATTTCACTGTAGTGTGGCAAATTCAGAATTTAGAGTACTGTTGTTTTTTTGAAATAGAACAGAAGCATCATGCCTATACTTTAAATCAATTTCAGGTAATGTAGGACAATTAAAAAGGAGCCATACACATTTTTTTCATAGTGTAGTAGTTTTAATATCGAAAGGATAGACGTGCTTCTAACCCACTAACTATGAAATGTTATCGAAAATTAAGAATCCCTTTAAATTTATGTCCCACTTGAACACTTACCTTGTTAGCCAGTGTTCTAACAAGACACCCCAGAAGTCCTCCACAAGTCAGAATAGATAGATAGCTTTTGACTGGGAGATCACTTTTCAGCCTGTTATCAACCATACTGAGTATACTGAAGGAGAAATACTTCTAAATTTAACTTTGAATAATGGGTGAGTATATCCAAGTATCTCCTGTTTTGTTTTGTTGTGTTTTTTTCTCATCTCCACCAACAATTCCTTATAATCTTTCAATTCTTTATCATCTTACTTCCAAGTCTCATTGGAATTCATGCTTTCCTTCTACTTCTCACTTTACTCCACTATCAGCATCCTCCACATAATTTGCACCATGGGATGGTTTTTCCTTTTCTGTTATCAGTATTATTTTTTGTGCACTTCAGAAACTAACTTGAATACATGTCTTACTTCATGTAATCCTCATCGTAGTCCTATTTCCCATTTACAGAGGAAGGCGCTGAGTTACAGAGACATTAAATAAATCATCCAAGGCAGTGGTATTCAATGGATTTGACTTCAGAACCCACCTCTTTACACCTCCCCTGCACTCCTACCCTGGGACAGGTGCAAAAACCCACCTGAGCTTCAGTTTTCTCACTTGCCAGTGAAGGAGCCTAACACCTACACAGCAAGATGAGGATTTAAGGAAAGGAGATCAACAAAGGAAAGTTAGGGGCACCTGGGTAGGTCAGTCAGTTTAGCATCTGCCTTTGGCTCAGGTCATGATCCAGGGGTCCTGGGGTGAAGCCCCTTGTCAAGCTCCCTGTTCAGCAGAAAGTTTGCTTTTCTCTCTCACTCTGCCTCTCCCCCCTGCTTGTATTCTCAATTGCTCTCTCTAATGAATTAATAAAAAATCTTAAAAAAAAAAAAGAAAGTAAAATGTCCTAGAAATCACAAACTATATAGAGGTTTAGTAGGAATTCAATGAAAGTCCTGTACCATTTTCCTTTTCCCTGTGTTCCAGATTGTAGTTGAGAAAGAGAAGTCAAGAATTAACAACTACCGCTAGTTAGTAGAAAAACCATGGTGTCCGGCTTGCGACCATAGATTGGTTTCCCATTCCTGAACATTTCAGTCCTACTCAGTAGTAGTACTTGTTTGTCTCCGATGTCACAAACAGATGTGTTTGTTTAAGTGAGACAACCAGCGTCCAGAGCAGACCCCAGGCTGGCGGCTGTAACTAAATTTAATTTTCACCCTATTCAGGGTGAGAAGTGCTTTCGTTGAAGCATCCTTCCAGCGGACTAAGAAAAATGGGGATATCTTGTCACTGACCGAGAGCTTAAACTTTTGGGTTTTGCTAGAGATAAAATTCAAGAAGAAATTGCTTCCTCACTAGAATTATGTTTTTAATGTTCTGTTTTGAGTTGCTGCACCATACATATAAATATTACATTATTACATTAATGCTCTTAGAAACCTGTGAGGAAAATAGTGCAGCACATACAAGGCAGATATGTGAGACAGTAAAGACATAAACAATATTTATATTATAGACATAAACAATTAATATTTCCAAACATTGTCTAGTTTAAAATCTTGTGATTTCATGACATCCACATATTTGGAGTTTCAGGAAACATTATGGCTTTCTGGAAAATGAAGGCCCTCTTTATGAAGATTACCCTGGAAGCCTTCGAAAATCTGCTGTAAAATATTGCCTTCAGCATAGAGGGCAACTGTGCCTCCATAATCTAGACATAGGCTAAGATTTTTTTGCGTGTTCTCCCTTAATTTTACACATGCTCTTTATCTTTTTTAAGACAGAAAGAGAAGTGATAAACTCTTCCTTCAAGTCTATAAATCACGTCTCTCTTGAAATCCAAGCATAAAGACATGAACATGAAGAAAATTAGAATCAAATTTATCTGCTCAGATATTGGTATGGCCTTTAGAACTTTACTGTGTTCTTTTTACATACTTTATTGGCTTGCTCTATTTTCATTTTATCTCTTTCTTCTCCCTTTATTCATTTTGCATCATTCACTATTCTCTACCTTAATTTGGTAGTTTTAGCAAAGGATACATCTATATTCATGATTTTAAGCCTTCTGAAATTAAAACAAAATAAGCAGATATAAATGTGCAAATGCCTCAAATCACAATTAAAAAAAAAATACTCATCATTACCAGGGGTTATAGATTGGCCTGGCTGGAGATTGGGATATACCTGTTAATCAAGGGTGGGAGATTAGGTTGCAAATATAGATATTGGCAGTTCAGGAGGCTCCCTATGTGATATGATGAAGGATTTGAATGATATATGGTAATGATGAAAATTCACTGGAAGATGTATTTCTATTGAAAGATTCTTTTTTTTTAATTTAATTTAATTTTTTTTTCAGTGTTCCAAAATTCATTGTTTATGCACCACACCCAGTACTCCATGCAATACATGCCCTCCATAATACCCACCACCAGGGTCACCCCACCACCACCCCCCTCCCCAAAACCCTCAGTTTGTCTCTCAGGGTCCATAGTCTCTCATGGTTTGTCCCTCCAATTTCCCCCAACTCACTTTCCCCCAACTCACTTCTCTTCTCTTTCTTCCATTGTCTTCCTTATGCTCAACAAGTAAGTGAAACCATATGATAATGGACTCTATCTGCTTGACTTATTTCACTCAGCATAATCTCTTCCAGTCCTGTTCATATTGATACAAAAGTTCTTAATTGGAGAAGTGATGTGATTGGATTTGTGTTTTAGACAGAGAACTTAGAACTTAGAAGGATGAATTGTAAATATTTTAATCTGGAGACTATTATAGTAATCCAGTTTGAAATAACTAAGGCTTTACTTTAAGGCAGCAGTAGTGGAGATTGAGGGAGGAAAAAAGAAGAGAAATTAAATTAAAATAGATTTAGTGGAATGTTTGGAGAAAGAGAAGTGCGTTAAGATGAACTCTCTAATGACAGTGTTGTGTCATAAAACAACGAAGAGGAGAAAATTTTGGTGAATGTTAAGTAGTTCCATTTTGAAGGCTTTGAGTTCTAGATCTTTTGAATTATCCAGGTGACATCAGAAGCTTGTGTCTGGGATTTGATGGAATGAATCAAGAAAGAAACCAGAGATTTGGGTATGAACTTCTGAAGAAATTTTTAGATGAGATTTAGGAGCTGCAGACTGTGGTCATAAAATAATGAATGGGATTTTCAGAAGGACTGGATAATTACTCCATGAATTGACAGTATTTTAATAGTTTTTCTCTGGCATTAAAAATGCTGTTTTTATGTCTTCTGGCTTCAAATATCTTTTTGAAAACCACATATCAACTTTTAAAAGAAAAGATATTCTTAATTTCCAGACATAAAACATATTCTTAATTATGTTTCCATTATGAATTATTCAAAGTGAAATGGAAGTCAAGATAGAGACCTGCAGAGAGTAGGTCTTCCTAAGCTGCCGAGTCATGATTAGAACTCTAAGAAATACCTTTATTGTGTTTGATTCTAAGCTTGTGATAATAACTAGTGTCAAAAGATGAGAACGTTCTGTACCGGAATTTGAAAAATACCATTCATTAAAAATGAAAGCTCTGTTAACAGAGTTCACCGAAACTCTCAACTGACCTTTCCGTAAGAAAGCTGCTGCAAACCACAATGATAGGCTCCATGGAAGGCAGCAACAGACTGAGGTTGCAGAGTGAGTTTGTAGGCTGACCCAAGGTGATTTAATCCAATACTAGGAGGTAAAGCAAGTGGTAAGGATTGTACTTTAAAATCAACACTAACAATTAGTGACAGCAAATGGCATATCATGATACCATGTCAAAAGTAAGAGACTGATCTAATGTAAATCAACCTCAACGTAAACAAACTAAAATTGCTTCAGAATTACCTTTTAACTCAACACTCTCATACCAGATTGCTTATAAACAATAACACACCTTGGTTTTGGTGACGTGTTTCTTTCAAGGGATTGATACCAGAATTTGTTTTCCCTCATTTTATTGATAATTCTGTTTATCTAATCTTCGATACTCAATCTAATTCTTAGGAGAAAGACTACTTAAGGGAAAGACTCTTTCCTTCACTAAACTGGTGACTTTTTGTATGCACAGAAATATCTTTGCTAAATAAAAGAACATAACTATAATCAAAAAACAACCTAGAGAGCTATTATAGTCACATCTATTAAGGAATAATTCATTGTTCTCACTGGGCTTCTTTTTGCTAATATTCTTCAAATAAGGAGACCCTTCAATACTCCACAAAAATACATATTAAACAATGCAATCACACTTGAAGACTTCAAAATATATGTCAACTCCCTATTTACAACAGTGATACCACTCAGAATAAGAGTCTACTAGTTTGTATTTAGTTTTAGAGTTTATATTTTTATTGCATCTTTTACTGTTAATTCAGTGCAATATTCTCATGGTTTTGAAGTTTAAGCTCTAGGGTTTTGTAGGTAGGCACTCCTTAAGACATTTTATATTGGCATGTCTGTCTCTCCTGCCATCACTGTTTTCTCTAATAAGGTCTCTATTGATTTGATTGGAGAAGGAGTATAATAGTTTTAACTTTTTTTTGTTGTTTGTGTGCTTAGTTCATTTTAGGGTTTACCAAAGTTGACTTCATACCTACTTGGGAGAGAGCAGTGATAACTGAGAATAGTAATTACCCAAATTTCCAACCTAACTCTTTGTCACACTCTTACCACTGAACTTCAACAAAATGTCAAAAAACCCTATATTTTAGACATACTACTTTACAAATGAATAAAGAATACCTTTCCTGAATGTGTGTAAATGCAGGATATCTTAACCACTGAAGCTGGTGAAATCTAAAAGCTGTTTCATAGGAGGTCTACCCAAAAGTGTTCAAGAAAAAAAGTTTTTGTATTTTATTTGTAAAGTTCTTCAATGCATAGAGATTTCCTTTAAAATAAATTCCAAATGAAGAAGACTATTTAGTGAATACTACCTTAAATTTGCCTCTAGAGAATGGTGCATATTCATTTTATCCTTAATCTTGTCTTATTTCACATTATTATTAGTCTCCCTTTATTGTTCAGCCTAAGAGAACTCAAATATGTATGCATATGTGTTTGTGCATGAAGTGATAAAAAATTATCGTTCATCTGTTTATTCAGTTCATATTTATTATGCACTTAACATGTGACAAGCAGTCCTCTGGGTGCTTTGAATCTAGCAGTGAATGCAACAGACAAAAAGCCTGGCCTTCACAGAACTTATTATATTCTAGTGGTCATGGTCATGGTTTGGGGTAAAGAGATAGGCAATAAATAATAAGCATAATAAATAAATTACATAGCTTTAAGGTGATACATACCTGTGCACCTGGGTGGCTCAGTTGGTTAAGTAACTGCCTTCAGCTCAGGTCATGATCCTGGAGTCTCAGGATCCAGTCCCAAATCAGGCTCCCTGCTCAGCGGGGAGTCTGCTTCTCCCTCTGACTTCTCCCTTCTCATGCTCTCTCTCTCTCATTCTCTCTCTCTCTCTCTCAAATAAATAAATAAAATCTTAAAAAAAAAAAAAGGTGATGCATACCATAAAACAGAGATCAGGTTGGGGGAGTTGAGAGCATGGGTAGTAGGACAGTTTAAATATCAAATAAAGTAATCAAAATAGTCCTTATTGAGAAGATGACATTTGAGTCAATGCTTGAAGGAGATGTGAAGTGCTGAAAGGCATTTTAACAAAGTTTATTTCTCTTTGCATTTCCTCTGGCTTTGATTTCCAGCCTTGTAAAAGAGAGAAGTATGGGTCAGAGGTAGTGCAATAGGCTTTTCATGATATACAAGTAGGGAAAGATTAAAAATTTATCTACAGTTCCAAGGTACAAGAGTAAACTATGCTAGAGATAAAAATTGGGTTTTTTAAAGCTTGCCTCTAACATTTATAGCCTCTTTGATCTTAGGCAAGTCTTTAAAGCATATGAGCTTCAGTTTACTCATCTCTAAAAGTGGGATAATAATATTGTATTAAAATAAAATCAAGTGCATTAAGCACTTAATGCAGTGTTAATATTTTATTTAATGGTTGAACATTGTTTTTCGGAAATAGTGTTTCAAAGCTTCAAATGAAGCTTTCTTTCTAAAGAGAAAATACGTGGTACCAAGAATTTTCTATAATGGTACAAAATTTTTCTATATGGTCAGAGGAATAAATGTATGATTTTGGAGTACTTTGGATATATGTATTATGAAGCAATACCTGACCAAGCAGGACAAGATAAGACTGTTACTAATACCCTCAGCCAAATACATGAGAAAAAGTCTGTTTTTAAGGATTCTATCCTTATTTGGAGTTTCACAAAAATGTTTTAATTTCGTAAGTTGGTAAATAGACTGCAGTGATTATCATCCATTTACTTCTGTCTTCATAGATGTTAATGTTCTGAATACAATAGAGAATTTCCAGGTCTAGGTGATTTTAACAGTAGAACAATTTCTAGTAGAATATTGGAAAGCCAGCCCATTGTAATTTTTTTACATTTAATGTAAGCTTCTTTACTGGGATATTTTCTTTGCTAAAAGATGAACTTTCAACATCTTTTCCACCTTTTCCAGGGTGGCCTAGGTGGGGCCCCATGAAATTAATTAGCCAAGCTGGAACACTCTTGAGTATCAGCAGAGACAGTATTAATACTTATGTTGGGACAACAGGTAAAAATTAAGACTTCTGGGCAGATAGAATGGACAGTCACGGAGATACAGGACACCTTATTTCACCAAGACATAGAGGTTCTACCCAGCAATTTAGGGATGAGCAGTTTTTAAAAAAGTATGAGATAATTGTTACCTCAGAGATAATTTGAGTAGACAAAACAAAATTACCTTACTTGGAATCAGGCCAGGAGAGCAGAGTTCTTACCCTTGTTTTTTATTTTCATTTTAATAAGGGTTATAGAGTTTCTCATGAATGCCAGTGGTTACAAAATTGATTAAAAGCTCATTTCCATTCAGACTTCTTCTGAAGACACCCCCCCCTTTTTTTTCAGTTTACTTCCAGTCTTTTTACTCTGTTTCTTGTATTTCTATACATCTCAGTAAACAAGGCCTTTATTTGCCTTGGCAAGCTCTAGCTAGGTCTCTCATTCTCAGAGAGTATAGGCCAGTTTGTTTTCAAGTAGGCTGGTAGTTACTGGTTTCAAATAGGTGCCTTTGGTCTCTTTTAGCCTTACTGTGACCAGAGGAGCCAGCATTCCCAAAGTTTTTGCTATGGTCTTCACCAGCCAGTGTGGTAGAAGAACAGTGACTTTTGGTAGCGAGTTGCGAGCAAAATAGGAACAATTTTGGCAGGCCTACTTTTTCTGTCTCCTTGTGTTCTGTCTGACCAGCAAGTTTCTGGGCATGGTCTCAACATTAAATTCCTCCATCGTGCCTGGACAATCACTGAGTAAAAGAAGAGGTGGACAAAGGGAGGAGTAGTAAAAGCAGAGGTAAAAAACCCCATCATGGGATTTGCAGAATGCTAATAGGGTCTCAGTATCTATTTAGCTTCCAGAACTGATGCTGCTTCTCTGATTCTCAGATTAAAAAAAAAAAAAAAGTATGCATTATTTCTATGATCTCAAGTGAGTGTAATTCCCAGTATCCTAAATAGTCACAACTTTTGAAGGGCGGGAAAAACCAAACCAATTTTAACAGTGCTTCTGAAAATCCCGTGTCATTGAAATGCTAAGATGGCAACACCCTTTCTAAAAGAGAGAGAATGGGTCAAACGCAGGCTAGCGGGAGGTGTGGTGAGATAAGAGACGCGTAAAAAAGTGTGTGGAATTATTTGCTGAATTCTTCAAGTTCTGACTTCATTCTTGGGACTACTTTCTGTTATATAGGTAGCGATTCCAGAAATGATGTCCCATTATAGTATTTTTAGAGGTGCTCTTGGGCACAATAGCTCTAGATAGTAGAGATTAGGTGGATATTCAGGGTCTTTCAGCCTGGTTTACTTCACAGGCTTGTTATATGAGAACCTTGCATCATCCATTTTGCCTCTAATCACGTTTTCCATTTCTGGTGTGTGCTTTGCTCATAACCCCAGTTTTATATCATAACACTTGCTGTATCAGCACCCGTTCTCTTTCCAGTGCTCAGTTTTAAACAGCCTCATTATGAAAAATATAGTACTTAAAAACATGGCACAAATGTGTATTACTTCAGCACAAGATAAAGAGATTATTGAGAAATGCACTGCCTGCTGAACTAACTTTATCCTAAGGGGCATTTCACTATTTTAATTGATTTTTTTTCTGTCCATTTTTTTAAAAGCGTCCTTGGAGAAGGTAAGTGGTAGATTACTTCAGGAAACAAAGGAACGCTTAATTTATTTGTATGACTACCAGTGTCTCCATACTTTCGTAAAGTTAAACATTTTCTCCTCATTTCGAAATAGTTTCTGCTGATGAATAAGATGAGGGCCAGTTAGTTCAAACTCTAGCTCGGATCTACTTGATTTTAAAATATGTGCTAGTTGGGGAAATTAACAAAAGTTTTACTTAGCAATGGCAATTTTTGGACAGGGATAGGGATCATAATTTGTCGTATCAAAAATAATAACCATTAAAATATTTTCTTGTTTAGCTTCGGTAAAGCCATGCCTAGCCAAAATCACATGATACTATCAAAGGTCTTCAGATGGACTCAGCCCTGCTCTAAGTTACAAAAGTGTAGATGAGTAAATAGTCTTTTAAGTCACAAAGTCTCAAAGGCTTGAAAATCTCTCAAGCCCTATTGCCAGATCACAGAGCTGTTATGGGCTCTGGGTTATGATATTATAAAAGTCAGATACAGTTAAATTCCAACACCATTCACCCACTTTGGAAATTTGGCTAACGTAAAATAAAGATATCATAATGTTACATATCTCTTTTGTATATCATGGTTTTAGATGATCAACAATGCTGTTTTCCACTAGACCATTAGTAACTGCAAGTGATGCTATGCCCAAATTAGGTTTTTGGACACTTTCAAATAAAATTCTGCAAACATTTATTTTCTTCTCATATTCTTGGGTCTTTGTCATGTAAACATAGAGACAAAGTCTCATGTGGGAAAGTACAAGGTCTTTACATGCGTCTCCAAAGAACCCAAGTCTGTGTTTGAGAAAAAGCCATCCATGTTCACTAGACCACAGAACCCCTAAGGGAGAGTCCCGAGCCCTTGCGGCAGGCGCCCTTCCGCTGATTCTCAGCCCTTCTGGTCCAGGTGCTACAAATGAATCCAGTGCCCTGGGACTCTTCTACATCCATTTTGGCTCTGGCCTACAAAATATCTTCTTTCTTTCAGGACCCCAAAACTGTCTCCTTAAGTACACCTAAGAAAGGAACATTCTAAAGGAAGGAAAACTTTCTGAAGTCATATGGGGTTCATTTTCTCAAAAAAAAAAAAAGGAAAGGAAAAGAAAGAAAAAAGAATTCAGATTGTTTATCTTTATTTTCTCTCCAGAAAAAAAAAAAAAAGTAAGAAAGAGGGAAAAAGAAAAATTAAGAAACATTCATTGCTTCTCTTTTTAAAATCAATATGAGATATTTAAGTGTAAAAACAAAGTAATCCCATGGTCACTCTCCTGCTTTCCTATTTAACTTAAGCAAGTACAATTAAAATGAGAGTAAACAAAACAGAGGAGCAAACATTCAGTTGAACCTACCAGGCTGGATATCATGCTTTCTCTAACATTTTTATATTTCAGTTAGTGGAAAGTTTCTTATTTCAAGAAGCTAAATTAACCAAGATTATCATTTGAACAAGTTCCTCTTCTATCATAATGTTAAAAAAATTAGCTAGTTTTAAATCTAGCTAGTATCTACATGATTTTAAAAAATCATTAGCTATTTGGTAAAACGGAGCACAGGTTTTACTCATCTACAGCAGTTTTTTGACAAGAGTGGAGATTGCAACTGATTTGATCAAAAGTTGCGATTAAAACATTTTCTTGGTTTAACTTTTTCCCCTGCTTCCCAAATTAAAGAAAAATAGCAAAGCTTACTTATTTTTTATGTTTATGTAATCCCCGGACATTTCAGCTAATGCCTACTTTTGACAGGACCTCACATGTTAGAGTCAAACTATTTTACTCTTGGGGAGAGCAATACTCTTACTTTAAAAATGAGTTGTTGCCTCATTGTTTGTATTCAATAGCAATCTTATACGTTTAGAAGAAATAAATATTCTCTTTTGTCAATAAGAGATCCACTTCATTTATTCCTATTTAGTTGTCTTCTTTTTGTCAGGATTTAGACTAATGAGAAAACCTCAGAAAGATCCTTTACTGTCTAAACACCAAACACGCAAATGCTTCTCAATAGAAATAACACAAGAAATGCGTTCAAAGACAATGCGTAGCTTGAGAAATTCTTGTGTGCTGACAGCTCTCCAACAGTGTTGTCACAGCAGGAAGACATCAGTTGAAGAAACAGATAGTGACCTCAAAAAAAGTCTGGTCAGCAGTGTGGACAGGGTTTCACAAGATTATAAATCACCCCAGGGTCGCTCTGTTCCCACCATAAAGAGAGCATGGTCGTTTTATTGTAATCTAATAAGAGATGGGAGCAAAGGACAGCTCCAGTGTGTGTTTGCAAAAAAAAAAAATTCTTGATTACAGTTTCAAAACTATACAGTTTCCCTGCTATTGAAGTGCAGATTATAGGGGTTAAGGCCATGTTAGGATTGGATTACTTTTTATAGCTGTATGTTATCCTCCAGTTCATGAATCAGAAATACTTAAATTAAACTGAACATTTGGGAGTAATCCCAGTATGTGGCATGGTGGTAGAAAATTAATCACGATTTGGTGATAGATTATTAAGCCTTTCATTTGAAGGGGGTCTTTCAAAGAATCAGAAAAGTAACTCCCTGGTGGATATATATATTAATATGAAAAAAAAAAAAAAAGAACCCTGTATATAACAAGTTATGTTAGGATTGGTTTCAAAGGGGAGATGGTTTAATGAAAGAAAACATGCATTTATATAAAAATGTGGCGAAGAGATACAAACTAAATTACTAGCAGATTTTACAGCTCTTGTATTCTTATTTTTTTTACACTATTATCTTGTCTTTGTTAGTTGCCATGTTTATTTTTATATAATGCTGTTTCACTAAACTAAATAGGTAGTAGATATTTTAAATAACCTATTTTGACACGAAAAAAAGCCAACAATTCCATCTTTAAAATATTTAGGACTCAGAAAATGGCTCTAATTAGATTAAGGGTTACTTGATGAAATGGTGGTCAAAATTTTGAAGTAAAACACTGGCTTTGATAAAAATGATACATGCTTCTTCGTTTGCCCTCGCAGCACTTCATGTGGTGGTGAAAAGAAGGTTTTAACTTTATTCAGTCATTTTATCATTTGTACTTAATGCTTCTTCTTCAGCACTGTTTGATCTATATACATTTCTGGGACCATAATCAGGCGTCCTACCATTTAAATGGATTTTATTCCCTAACTTATCACCTTTGCTTTGTCAGTTTGTTCCTCTGGAACCATGCTGACATCTAGAGATAAGTCCTATCAGTCTTCGGCTATTGACTGAATTTTGATTGTGAAGAAGCCATCACTTAGGGTAGAGAAAAAGAGAGTGAGGTGTTATTTTATGTTATGGTTCCAAAACCCAAAGGTAAATAAGACGGAGTTTGTGGCTCTTCATTTTTTATTAGGCATATGATAGACCTTGCAGGCTGTTTACGTGGTCTGTTTCTTTTTCCCTTTAGGAGTCACAGACCCTGTGGTTTTGCTCTCATTTACTTTCTTGAGCAAAGATGAATGTGAAAGGGAATACTGACTCTCGAAGGATATTAGACTGGTCCGTTGAACATAGTGGGTCTTTAATTCATCTCAGTTTATTTTCCAGTTGTCAATTTCCCTTTGTTTCTTCCTCATTTATATATGCTTAAGTAGGTGAGTAGGCAGATTTCAATGTGTCTCTTTGCCTTAGTTTTTCCAGTGCTGCTAAAAATGCTACTGCATGAACTGGAAACTGGACAGATCAATATCCAGGCAAGTTCCATTTCTTTCAAATACAGAAAACAGTAATTTTGTGACTTTCCCAGCCTCTGTTGGCTTACATAACAAAAGTTCTGAATGTCTGCAAATTCAGGCTGAAAATGACCAGGACAGTAGTAACCAAGTTGTTACTGTAACTTATTCTAAATTTACTCTGCTTTCCACTGACTGCCTTGGGAATTTTGAAAATATAGAAATATATAATAGAGAGGTAAGATTTGGTCTATCTTAATTTCTCAGACCTCTTCTGAATCTGTAAATGTTGTAGAGGAATTTCTTATTCTTTCTTCTCAGTATTTGTAATACTGAAAATGTAAATGAATATATCCACTTAAAATACATGGTAATTTTTTTGTGAGTAAGCTATTTTGATTCCCTTAAGTAGAAGTCATATCTATCATTTAAAGCAGAAATGTTCCTTTATGTCTACCCCCTTCCTAGGTGAAGCTTACAATTTAATTCTCAGCAACTGCCATCCAACACTGAAATTTCTCATACAACTCAGACTCTCATATAGCCATCTGTTTTACATATGTATTTTTTCTTGGTAATCTTTATTACTAGATGCTCTCAAATAGAAGGTACATAAGTGCAAATGCCAACATGTATTTTTGTCAGTGGCACTGAACAGACTGGTTAAGGTAGAAAAACAAATGTACTTACTTTGATTTATCACTTGTGACATTAGCATGTACCATACTGCTCTCCGGGAAACAAAATGGTTGCACCTGAGGACAGTGATATAAACACTACTTTGATTATTTGAAACAAACCATTAGGCTTTGATGAAAGAACTATTACCATGGTGGGATCCTGTACAGGGAGAGAGTGCTTGGATATAATGGATGAGCAGTCTGCAATTACTTGTTCAGAATTTAAAGAAGTCAAAGCTTAGTTTTTAAGGAGGAAATAGATATAGAAAGGGAATTGAATTTTATATGAATTTATGTGGTAGAATTTCTATAGCTCATACATACTTAGTTGCAGTAACTTGCTTATCTATAAAATCAGGCTATTTGAAATTCGTTAAATATTATTCTGATGTCAAATGAATTTTTAAATTATGCCTAAAATTATTCTATTACATCTTTCAAAAAGAATTTCGTAAATGGAATTTCATTAGTTTGCATGCAAAGACTAGACGATATTTTATTTGTACTGTTAAATGCACACACATCCATACACAAGCACAAAACCGAGGCTGATTATGAATTAAATACCTATTTATCCTCTATGATTTATAGATGGACATTTTGCTTGAGCAAAACATGTATGGAAAATACACCCCCCAATCACCAAGCTACTGTAATTCCCCCCATAACAGAATTTTATTTAAAAGGCATAAGTGAAGTTGAAATATTTAAGCTCCTAAGGAGATTCACTTTGTTATGTTAGTACTTTAGTGGGGTTTGAATATCAGATTAGATAATTGCATTCAGTCTTGTACACAAAAACCCAGTCTTCAGGGAACTGGACTTAAGTAAGTTTATATGGGAGGGGGATATGGAGGAAAGGAATGGCTTTGGGGTGGTAATTACAAACACCTCAGCAATAGCTTTAGAAGTGGAGGGTAAGGGACCCCAGAGGTGAGCCTAAAAGACTTCAGAGCTTCGGTATTGGAGAACACAGGATAGAGATAAGGGAGAACGGGCTATGCAGGGATGAGCTACTGCAAAAGTGGGGAGGGACCATCCGGCTACCAGAAAAGGGCGGAACCAAAGGAGGATCACATGGTGAAGAAAAACCCAGTCTTCTTCATAACCTACCTCTGTGAACAGTGAAGATAGTGTGTCTAATTAAAATAATTTGCTTTGTAGATGTACATTCTGCTTTTGCTAATGTTTTGGGGTCAGATTTATGTTTTGGGACTATACCCTACAGTTTGCAATCTAAAAAGTGTAAAAGTTTAAAAGGATATTTAAAAGCATCGTTGTGTGTCATTAGTCTGCACTGCACTTCGAGGTAGATGGCACAGGTACAATTAGCTTCATTTATCAAGGAGGAAACGTACGTTTCATAGAAGTTAAAGAACTTGCTTAAGGTCAAGAACAGTTAGCTTCAGAGAGAGAAGCAGAACCCAGATCTTATCTCTTGGTCCAGTGCCTTTCCGTTACTCTGTAATACAGCTTTCTACTTTTGAAAGATTGTGGTTTCCCGATTCGCAGGCTTCAAGTCTTCATCAGAGTAGTTTAGCACAGATAACAACGCAAACAAATTTTCCCTTTGTTTTCAGTGTGCTTCTATCTTCTTTATGTATACATCTTGTTTGCAGAGAATAAGAAAGATGGCTTTTGCTTTGTGGCCTTAAAGATAACCAACTCCTGTTGCAATTCCTGACACAGCACCTGAATTTACCCATCTATATTGCAGAACCTCTTCTTTACTTAGTTAATCAAAAGCCATCAGAAGGATTATAAAATTACAAATAAATTCATGTGACTGTTAAATAATTTCATGAGGTTAATGGCACTCTTCTTTGTTACTGTCCACTACACAATGCAGTTGCTCTAAAATCCAGTTTCGAGTTTCCAAAAAAAGGAGCAGAGACAATTGCCTTGATGAAGGATTTGCTATTTAATCTGTACCTTAGAATCAGGGAAGTTGGAAACCCTAATCAGCTCTTTATTTATGACTTTTACCCTATTCTGTTCCCACTATTTCAACTGGCGTGCGCAGTCTGAAGTTTTATTATCAGTGACATAAATTAAATTGTAAATGTTAAAAGGGCAGTGTCCCATTGAAGGTGAATCCAGTGTTTTTATAAACTGAATAAGGATCGTTCTATCAATGACCTTATTCTTCTGTAGTACGTTGACAATCCTTTGATGTAGTCATCACTCCTGTGCTCTCAGCTTCTGTCCCTGGGCCTGCCTGGTGCTTCTGCTATTATGGAATCATTTCCTGGTTGAATGAATGTTTTCTAAAGTTTTGAACTCAGTGCGCAAGGACGCCTTGCCAATTAAGTTGCACATCTATTTTGTTCTTAGCCAGCTTGGCATTAAAGGTTGTCTTCTTCAAATTAATGAAGCTCATGTTGTAATTTAGCTTTGGGTTCCTGAAACCCATGTGTTATAAACAGAAGATGATCTAGTTTAGGGTGCTCTAAGCTTGTAGGCTCCAGATCCAGCCTTACCTACATCCCCCAGACCATGATTATAACCTCCTTCATTACTGGTAGGTTGGAAGTATTCAAACTGTGTTTAGGGGCATAAAGAACGGATTTATGTTCTGGCGTTTGAAATCTAAGGCTTCACTGACCAACTTTTTCCTCTTTTACTCTATTATTTTATTTTCAATAAAACATCATTTCAAATTTAGATGATACAAGCAAACCTAATATCCTCGAACCCATTATCATGATGATAATAATCCCATTCTCTTGGATGTTCTTAATCACTGTCCTAGTGGAATTTGAATGTCCTATGGGAACTGTCCACAGATTTAATTGTAAAGCATTTGGAAGATTTAGGTTCAGGGTTTCTAATGCTTCCTTAGTCCAACCTATATTTAATGCAATCAGCCTCAGTTGTCAATAGACATTCTGCGAGTGTCTTCTCATCAGGCGCTTTCTAGGTGCTAGAGATAAAATGGTAAATAAAGTACCAGTTTCTGTCCTCATGGGTCTACTGTGGAACATAGCTATATAAACATGTAAATAAAATCCCGTATATTATGTGCACTTTTGACACCTATTTTATGTATACAATTTGATATGAAGTTTCAGTTATGCACAATGAATGCGTTCTAGAGATATTATGTACAACATTGTGACTGTGGTTAATAATACTCCACTGGGCACTTAAAATTTGTAGAGAATAGATCTCATGTTTAGTGTTCTAATCACTTTTTATTTTACTTGCATCTTCACGCCCAAGAGTCCGTTATAGATAGTTATGGCTACAGAGGAAAGATGGAAAAAGAAATCTCGGGGGGCTCATGTGAGAATGGGAGGGATGGCAGATGATATATCCTCCTGGGTGAGGTGATACCTGAACCAAGTCTTTAAAGTGAACCAAAGAGGGGATGGCATCTGGGTACTCAGGACGGCACAGGCACAGGCTTGCAGATAAGAAACAGTTTCGGTAAGCTTGCAGAACTGCAAACATTTTGAGGTAGACAAGAAGAAGGAAATTCTTGAAATGGGGGAAAGTCCCAGATTAAAGAAAGTTTCTTTCTTTTTTTTTTTTTCTGGACTGATTTAATTTAGAATCATTAAAAAAAAAGAAGAAGAAGAAGAAACCTAATACTAGGGTTTGTCTTAAAAAGCAATATGCCACTACAATGAAGGTTGGGAAAGGAAAAGATGAGGTTGACAAATATGCTTTCTATTGATATGTAAATACTATATGCAACATTATTTTGTTGCTATAAAAATGTTCTTTTAATATTTATATATAATATTTAATATTTATATAATAATTTAATATTTATATAATAAACATATAAATATATTTAATATTAAGCAGTCAAATTGACATTTCAATACACGTTTTTGCTTCTAGTTTTTAAGGTGCAGAATTTGGAATCTAGTTTGATATGCCAAAGGCAGTGGACTCGGGGTGTTAATTCTTTCCATCGCTTTAGTTTTACATGTGCATGGATACAGCTGTTTGTGCAATCACCAGATGTCAGACTAGGGGCTTCAGGAAGCTTTTCCATATATCAGCTGTTTCCCAGAGGTAAAGTATTATAGTGCATGATAATATGTTTGAAATATAAAGGCAAGTTGTCTTTATTTTTAGGTGTCAGTCAGAAATATATTGAATAAATATATGTCCACACAAAAACTTGGACACGAGTGTTCACGGCAGTGATATTCGTAATAGCCCAAACAAGGAAACAACACAGACGTCCATCAGCTCGTGAACTGATAAACAAAATGTGGGCTATCCATACAACCCAGTATCATTCAGTATTAATAAGCAATGAAATGGATACAGCCTGCATCATGGATAAACTCTGAAAACATTTTGCTAAGTGAAAGAAGTCAGTCACAAAAGATCACATGCTATATGATTCCATGTATAGAAATGGACCAGAATAGGCAAAATTACAGAGATTTAAAGTAGATTAATGGTTGCCTAGGGCTGCAGGGTAGGATAGAGAAGGGCGGGCTGCTAATGGGTAGGGGGTGTCTTTGGGGGCAGTTAACATCTTATACAATTAGATTGTGGTTATGCTGCACAACTTCATATACTAAAATCATTGACTTGCACGGTATAAATGGATGAATGTGTGGTATGTGCATTATTTCTCCATAAAGCTGTGGGGGGAAAAGAATAATATATAGAATAGCTTGGATAAGGACATGAGTTTAATAATGGAAAATTATCAACTCTTTGTCTCTTCTTTTTAATGTTCTTAAATAAAATATGGAGACTAAATCCGTCAATAAAGGAACAAACTAAATGTGGAGAACATAATTAAAAACACATTTAGGGGCATCTTTTCATTGTTTCACTTTAAATATTTTTTAACCTTTAATCCATCAATTTGGGTAAGAAATGAAAATTAATAAATTAATAGCTCTCTTACCTCCCAAGCCAATCAGTGATGCATTTCCCATTTTCTTCCTCCTGTGAGAGTCTCCTTAATTTAAGACTTGATTATTTGAAACATTCTTTGAATTTAATAGCATGTTTTCCTTCAATTATTAAAATAAAATTTAAGCAACAGTATTAAAAATCCCACGTATACAAATGTACAAAATAGTGATAACTTCGGCCTTAAGTTGTTCAAGGAAATGAATGCTTTTGACAGAGCATCTCCTTTATTGACTTCATGATAGGAAAAAACACATGCATTTTTGGGCAAATTCCCCCATTGTGTAAACTCCTCCCTGGGAGTAAGTAAGAAATTATATTAACTCTTTTGATGAAGTAGTAATTGAAATAATACCCTAGTGACTTAGAGGAGTTATCTTGTAAAGTTGATAAAAGAAACCAAATGGGGAATTGTAGTTCCTGAAAACAGGAACTCTAGCTGCAGACCAAGAAGAGACTACATAAAAATTAAGTCTGCCATGGCTTGGCTTGCCCCATGAGTTCTTTTCTTTCCTCTTTCTCCGTCTTCATTTCCCCATTACCTCCACACCCCTTAACTCTTTACTTCTGACTTGATTTCCCCATCACCTCCATCACCCCTCACTCACTCATGCTGGTCACACATTATTCTTACCGTGGCAGGAGTTTCACTTCTTATCACTTAACATATTTGTGCTGTTTACACAACATTCAGCTACTGATTATTTGCTCAGAGTATCAGGAGAAGTTCCTCTCCTCTTTCCCTAATTGCAGTATATCAATTTGTTGTATGAAATGGGTCACATCACTTTATTCCTTCATTTTCTGAGTATTCAATCTTAGATATACCTTTCTAAGTCCCAGATGAGTCACCTTCATAGTAATAATAGGAATAATAATAGGAATAATAGGAATAGGAATAATAGGAATAGGAATACAATCCTCATGGTTAGTTTGCAGATAAAGTTTAGTAATTTAATATATAGAGCTTAAATCTTGGCTCATTGTAGACAGTTACTGACAACACTTTATGGAAGGCCCTCCACATTTATAATACCATTCTGTTTAATAACAGTGTCAAAGAAATATGCTACAGTCTCAGATCAACTTTTAGAAATTTACATTCCTTATTATTTTTAAGTTTAGAATAACATAACTTTATACTTCTTTTATTAGTGGAAAGTGGCAACAGGTTGAAGGAATTCTGAGTTACTTCATGTGGAAAGAAATCAGTGCCATTTCCGTTTGATATTTCATGAAATAATGGAATTTACATAGCAAATTTGGTTGTCTTGGTTTTAATTCCTGATAAATAATTAGCCTTGTTGTTTCTTTCTTTCTTTTTTTTTTTTGTAAAGATTTTATTTATTTATTTGACAGAGAGAGAGATCACAAGTAAGCAGAGCAGCAGGGAGAGGGAGCGGGGAAGCAGGCTCCCTGCTGAGCAGAGAGCCAGGTGCGGGACTTGATCCCAGGACAGTGAGATCATGACCTGAGCCAAAAGCAGAGGCTTAACCCACAGAGCCACCCAGGTGCCCCAGCCTTCTATTTTGAGTGGGGAAAATGTATTTCTATAATTGTGCATCATTTTTTGCAAATAGCATAAGCCTCCAGATAAATAGCCTTTTAAACCATCTTTATTTAGCCTCCATTTGTTGAACAATTTGAAACATTTTCATATGATTTGCATAGTGGTTATTTTATTCCTATTTTTATTACAACGTTAGCATAACAAGCATTTTGTTTTTTCAAGTTTATGATGACTTGAATTGAATGCTTTTTAAAACAGTTAAGATCAAATAAGTTTCATCTACCATCACTTCCTTATAGCTCTAAGTTTAATGCCACCTTCAGCTATCTGTGATATAATATGTTAAATGACTTTCTCAGCTGTTTCATAGTGTAGATACAGGTTTAACATCTAAAAGTATTTCATTATGTGATGATTTTGATCATAATACCAGAAATAAAAGAAAATGTATTTCTCAGTGCATCAGTGAAAAAGTTTAAAATAAGTTAATCACATCTTTATGAGGCCTTTGATTTCGTAGCTCGATAGCTCTTTAAAATTCCATTGTCATTTTTTAGTGTCATTATGTGCATGCATCTAGAAACAGGAGGTTTAGCTAAGAGAGAAACCCTTTTAATTTTTTTTTTAAATAATCTCTACACCCAATATGGGGCTTGAACCCACAGTCCTGAGATCAAGAGCCACATGTTCCACCAAATGAACCAGCCAAGCCCCCAAAACCCTTTTAATTTCTGATTTGAACACATTGACCCTTTCCTTTGTCTTAATAAATAGAATAGCTCTGATTGTTGAATTTTTTTTTAATGGAAACATGGGATTAGATAATTTTACTTATCTTTATAGTTAACAGTCTTATCTTTATAGTTTGCAAAAAAGGGCATTTTTAGGAAAGTTATTTTGTTTATTATGTTTATACACAGAATAAGAAAAATAATTTCTTGAATTTTTAAAAAAATTATAAACACATCTAATTATGCTCAGCTTTGCAGAAAATTATGAGTCAAGACATGCCACCATTTTTTGTGGGTACTATGTTATTGTTTAGGATAGACCCCTCCAAAGACACATTTTCTGTAGATGCTTTATACCTATAAGCTATAAATCCAAATGTGAATAAATATATTTATCTTTGTTCTTTATGAATAATATAACTTTTGAATTATGGTTTGATTTCTTTTCTATTTTGCAAAATTATTAAATTAATAACAGTGAAAACAAGAGGTGTACTTTGTTTTGTTTGGATTTTTTCCTTTAATTTTTTCCCTCTTTCCTTTGAAATTACATAAGGCCCCAGTGGACTTTAAACCACTATATTCCAACATGGAGACTTTGAAAAAATATTAATCCTAACCTTCCTCTTAAAGTGTGGTGTCTAAAGTGACAGGTTAATTTCAAATTCAGCTTTGATTGAGCATATGCCACTTTTTTTTTTTTTACATGCTTTACATAACTAAAATAGAGCTGTCTTTAGAAATCCTTCTATTAGGAAAATGAACTCTAATCAAGGGAAGTTTTCTTCAGTCAGTGCCTTTCCACATTCAATGCCACTTTTTGGAAACATGCTGTATGTCACATATGATAAGATACACAAGTGTTATGAAAGCACAACACCAAATGCAAATAAGTGCACTTTTTCCTTAATTTAAGGAACTTGTTAGAAAGGAGTTAAAGGAAATAAAGACATACATGCTTCATTTTATTTTTCCTGTCTCAAAGGAAGTTGTAACAATATTAATCCATGTAACACTTTGCAAAGGCAAGTTTGATCTTTGGTGGGTAGCTTTGTTCACTACAAATATAGCGGAAGTCTCATTTCTTTCCCATTTATGGTATGAGCTAATCTGACATAGAATATTTTTGTAAATGAAACTATAAGAATCCTAAGCATATTTAGGATTGGATGTCACTGAAATGTACGTAAGCGTATAATTTTGTTGGTTTATATTTTAAGAGAGACTTTGTTTGGGTTGACCCTTAAATAGTGCAGGGGGTAGGGCCCCCAGCCCCAAGCAGTTGAAGCCCCTGTATAAGTTTTGACCCCCCACAAAACTGAGCTACTGATAGCCTACTCTTGACCATAAGCCTTATCAATAACATAAACAGTTAACACGTATTTTGTATGTTATATGTATTATATGCTGTATTCATAGAGTAAATTAAGCTAGAGAAAATAAAATGTCATTCAGAGGATCATAAGGAAGATAAAATACATTTACAGTTGTACTGTATTTATAGAAAAAAAATTCACATATAAGTGGACATAGTTCAAACCCGTTCAGTGGTAGATGACATTCCACTTGTTCAGCAGTTAGCTATCAAAAGGAACTTATTAAACAACACTGTGGTAAAGAGACTGTGAATATAATAATGCCTTAAACCATAGGATGATGATTGGAGAGAGGAGCAAATCCCACAGTTGTGTACTATTGTAACTTAAAAAAATAGCCATACTTTCATCATCTAAGAGCATAAATCTAAAAAATAGAGATTCATTAGCATTCTCACCTTACAGGAACATTGCAAATAGAAATTAAAGACTGCGTATGTGCAGAAAAGAGAATGCGGCATAATTTGAGGAAAAAAATTAAATTAACAGGCTATTCGATTTTTAAAATCTCAGGATAAACAAATTCAGAAAGGGCCTGAGACTTGTCTCCCCAAGTTCCCTCAATTTACCTGAGGTACACATAGGAATTTCATAACCCAAAAAGAGAAGAAAACTAAATGTGCTATTGCAATCATGGATGGATGTAGATGGCAGCGGTAGAGGAAAGAGCAAGATTCATTGTAATAAATAGACAATTTCATAATCATTGTCATGTACTTTTTCCTAATACAAGAATTCTATGGTAAAGGACTCCAGAAACTAAAGATAGGCTTCATTTTGCAAAATATTTGGAGAATTTAAAACTGATAGCATGGAGTGTCTTATGCTAAGTGAAATAAGTCAAAGAAAGACAAATACCATATGATTTCACTCATATGTGGAATGTAAGAAACAAAACAGATGAACATAGGAGGAAGGGAAAAACAAAAGAAAGAGAGAGAGCCAAACCATAAAAGACACTCTTAACAAACTGAGGGTTGCTGGAGGGGAGTGGGGGTGGGGTTGGGGTAAATGGGTGATGGGCATTAAGGAGGGCACTTGTGATGAGCACTGGGTGCTGTATGTAAGTGATGAATCACTGAATTCTACTGCTGAAACTAATATTACACTATATGTTAACTAACTAAAATTTAAATAAAAACTTCAAACATTAAAAAATAAAAACAAAAACAAAATTAAAAAGAAGGAAACATTACATTTTTTCATGTATCTCGTCGTCAAATATTACACTTCCTTGCATCAGAAATACCCAGATACAAAAGCATATGCATGTGTGTGCAGGTTTATGTATAATCATTCTGTCATTATTGTATGCGTAAGCTCTCTGTGAAGCAATTTGGAAATGAGCTCTGCGAGCCTTAAAAATCAATGCTCTCCAAACTAAATTTCAGTTCTAGAAATCTGTTCAAAGGAAATAATAACAATTCAAGTATCTGAATTAAAGTACTATTGAACACAGCAAAAAAATTGAAATAATCCAACTGCCAGCAATGGGCACTTGTTCAGTAAGTCCTGGTGCGCTGGTATGATGGTGTATTATGTAACCACGAACATCTTTGCTTTCAAAGAATAATTGCAGAATGATTGTGCATGGCATAACGTGAAGCGTGGGGAGAAAAAGCAGGCTACAAAACTTGTTTGATAAGAAGTATGAAAGCAGGAACCTGGTCTGTTTGTTCAGAGACATACCCCTGTACAAAGTAAAGATTCATTAAATATCTGTTAAACTTGTGAATGAATATATGATCTAATAGAAAAATATACCAAAATAGCAATGGCAGCAGTGGCTAATCCTGAGAAATAAAATTGCCTTTGGTTTAAACAAATTAAAATTAAAAACAACAACAACAGCAACAACAACAAAACCCTGGTAGCAGTTAGAAACTGCCAAATGGTCAGTGGAAGAAAAGCACAGTTGTAGATAAAGTTTATGGATGATTTGAGAGCCAAGGAGCAATTTGGTGCGGCGCACCTCTACCTTCAAGGGCAGCTTTGCACATAATGGTACCAGATTGTGGAGCTGGGTAGGACGTTCATGGACAATTCAGTATTTAATCCTGTATATGATTTTCTAAGTCATCTCCGACTACCCCTTCGTTTCTTGTTTCACAGAAGTTTTGAGAATACGCATATGGTGTTTGCTCAACTTGTAGAGAAAAATGGGTAAGTTCTAGGTATATTGGTTATGATAGCTTACGAATTGTAGCATACCTTAACCTCCTCTCTGTTCCTCATGGGCTTTAAATATAATATTATTCCTGCTTCAGAATTGAAAAAGCAAAGTAATTTCTCTATGGTATTTTTCTTTTTCCTTTTTCTTGTCTCAGGGTTCTTTTTGGTTGTTTGTTTTGTTTGGCTGGTGTTTGGTTTTTTGGGTTGTGCTCTAGGGACGTGCAACCCTTTCTGTTTCATTAATCGGCATGAAAAATTAAAAATATATAATTCAAGTCATGATAGTAAGATAGGCTGTTGAGTAAGATAGGCTGTCAAGCAGGGGAAAATTAACTAAATTGGATTTTTAATGTTAGTATTGAAAAAAAAATCTCAGGTTTCAAAATACGCCACACAGAAGCTTATACACTATGTATAATAGACCTCTATGTGGGAAAAAACTCTTTGTTACTAGATAGGAAAAAATAACATATTACTACAGTATGTGGATAGAGTTAGTCATTTTTCAATTGTAGTAAAGTAGAAAAAAAAAAAAAAGATTAACCCTAAGTCGGTTATAAGGAACTAAATACCATATAAAAGGATTAGTCTACTGAGGCCATGTTCACAAATCGAAGTGGTTGAATTCTTTTGAATGGGATAATCACTCCAGGTAGTTTGATTAGTAGTCTGTAGGATACATCTTCTACTCTGTCCACTTATGAACTTTTCCAGAGTTGGTCCTGCCTTTCTCAGGCTGTGTCTTCATGAAGAGACAGATTTGGCTACTTTGCAGTACAGCTATGGGCTCCCAGGATCTAATGGACCTGTGTTATGGTCTAGAACTCTTGTAGTAGATTGGCAAGTTTCATACTTTGGGTATTTTTTTCATTTGAGACATGATTGATGATGTGGTGAGATCATCAGAAGAGAAACATAAACCAACTTTCTCCTTCTTATTTTATGCTCTCTTATGGTTATTGCATTCAAATATAGTTGCCCTGACACTCTTCTACTCTTGTAGAACAGTTTTTAGGGAACAGTTGATAATCCTGCCCTTTATTAATAGAAATCAGAGTAGGATAATGATCTATTACAACAGAACTTCCTAATGCTCTTTCTGTATTGGAGGGTGGATTTCTAATTATATGTTAACTCTACTTGTGATTTGTATATACAAAAGGATATATTAATATTTTAATTTGAAATGTACTGAGTTCTGTTTTTTAGCCACGGTTTAATGAATGTGTTAGTACAAAAACCATCCAGAGAATATTACATGAAACTTTAAATAAAACTTCGAAACCTCTAATGCATTCCTTAGCACTTGGCAAAGAATCCCTGTATTCTACCATGGCCTAGAAAGCCTGATCCAAAGCTTCAGGTAGATTTTGTGGCACATTTGGGAATTAGAAAATGTCATCTCATGGGCATCAGCATCCCCTCAGTTGCAGGAGGGTGATGCCACAACTATGCGTGCCTCTTCTTGGCTGGTTTTAGGGTAAAGGAGGGATGGCAGGTACTGGGGCTTCCTCGAGACCCTTGGCCAGCCCACATGCCTCTGACAGTGTCACAGATCCCCTGATTCTCCGCGCCTTTCTTTATTCCACAGAAATTTCTGTCCCCTGGTATCTTCCTGTGAGTAACTTCAGTCTTACCATTTGGTGTGAGTTCCATGACATGGAGTCAATTCTGGTGCATTCTAACTGTTGCCCATATCTTCTCAGCCATACACCCTTTGTTACATAATGCTACGTTGTTCTTGCTTTAGCCCTTACCAGCATCTGAAATTATCTGATTTGTTTTCTTATTCTGTTTTCTCCTCATTAGTATCTGAATTCTTCCAGACAGGGACTTTGTTCTTTCACTACTGGATATTTAGTGCTGGAAATATTTAACACCTGGCACTTTGAAAGAAATCAATTAATGGTTTGTTAAGTGAATGATGAAACCGAACCTTTACACTCTCCAATTTGCTCTTATTCTATGGTAGTAGAGAATGAAGTTTCTACATTCTCATTATTTCTGCTGGTGGAAGGAGAGGAGGGTATAAAGAGAGGGTCAGTTCTTAATGTGTATTTATCTCCACTGTGGAAGTACCTAGTGATACCTATGACTATGAAAAAGGCTTTTAGCTAGAAGCTGGCAATCCCAGGCCAGAACTACCTAAACTAAAAGGAGAGAAGATGCCACCACTTTCTGTTAAGTTCTGCGCTGGATATTTTCCATGGGCTTTTCCAGATCTATACTACATCCTTTGCCACTTGGCCCTGTGCTCTGGGAGCCAAATTTTTATGGACTGTCTTATTGGCCTCTCTTGCACTCTGTCTTCTGGGTGTGCCCAGCCAATGGAAAGTGCCATCTGGAGATCAGGGAGAGAGTGGGGTCAGGCATTTATTTCCCTTCCTTCCTTCTTGCTGCCTTAATGAGGTGTGGCCTCATCCCCTCCTCCAAAGTCCATAGTTCCTGCAGGGTGATCTCTTCCTACGTACGGCTCCTGCTACTTACTCTCCAGTCCCAGTAACTACGTCACATCCTTGCCCTTCAAGTCTCCCACTCCTGGCAGCCCCAGGCTGCCGCACTCTTGGGTTTGCTTCAACTCTGCTGGTCTTCCTGTGAGTGCTCCCTACCCCATGTAACTGTCCTCAGTTACAGCATTTGAGTGGATTTTGTGCATTCTATGCTGAGATCCTGATGGAGACAGGCCCGTTCCTGGAGTTTCACAATCAGAGAAGATGTACTGAGGAAACCAGCCTGAGAACCTGGAATGAAAATATGGTTTTAGAGCTTAGTATCATTTAGAAGAGATAGAATGGTGTCTGAGTGAAAAGCTGCTTTCTTTATTGTCCAAACCAGAAAGGAGGATCCAGTTTTATTTTTATTTTTTTTAATTAACATATAACGTATTATTTGCCTCAGGAGTACGGGTCTGTGAATCGCCAGGTTTACACACTTCACAGCAATCACCATAGCACATACCTTCCCCAATGTCCATAACCCAACCACCCTCTCCCTACCTGCCTCCCCCCGCAACCCTCAGTTTGTTTTGTGAGATTAAGAGTCTCTTACAACTGTGTCTCCCTCCCGATCCCCTCTTGTTTCCTTTTTTTTCTTCCCTACCTCCCAAACCCCCCACTCTGCCTCTCAAATTCCTCATGGGAGGATCCACTTTTAACAAATAAATCTGATTTCTTTTGACTATTTTGCTAATGCGAAGGTAAAAATACTGCATTTGGAAATGTACTAGTGAATATGTGTTAATATTGACACCTAACCTAGAAGACGGACTGTTGATGCTCAAGAAGAGAGACAGGATGACCAAAAAGGAAGTGGTGTCCTTATAAGAGGCAAGACTCCACAAGAGGTAGTTGCTTAGTGAGGGTCACAGCCTGGGGGTGACTTCCCACAGAAGCCAAAGGAAATCCCAGCTCCTTCCTGGGACTTTCAGACTTTGCATTCAGACAGGCTTGTCTCCTATCTCTCTCTCTCTCCGACATCATGGGCAGTCTAACTGCACCCACAGTAACCTTCTTGATTTTTGCATTCACCAAGCTCAATCCTCTTGTCAGTGTGTTTCTCATTAAGTCTCCGCTTTGGTCTCCACTCTTCAGAGTGACTTTCACAGGCAGTTTCATCTAAAGCACCCCCACACCCTGTCACTTTCTATCAGGCCACCTGATTTTATCTTCATTATAGCGTGTGTTTATTTCATTTACTTATTTCCTATTTCCAACTTTTAGTTCTTTGAGGAGGGACTCTCTTGGACCAGTTCAGCGCTGTCCAATAGAAGTAAAACGTGAACCACACTGTAAGGTAAAATTTCTTATAGTCGTATTTTAAAAAGTGAAAGAACTCAGATAAGTTCATTTTAATAATCTATTTCTTTGGGCAAGTATATCCCAAATAGGTTTTTTTTTTAATTTTTAATTTTTTTATTAACATATAATGTATTATTAGCCCCAGGGGTACAGGTCTGTGAATCACCAGGTTTACACACTTCACAGCACTCACCATAGTACATACCCTCCCCAATGTCCATAACCCCACCCCGCCCTCCCTAATCTCCCCACCCCCGGCAACCCTCAGTTTGTTTTGTGAGATTAAGAGTCTCTTATGGTTTGTCTCCCTCCCCAAATAGTATTTTAACATATAGTCAACGTTCAAAAATTATTAATGAGATAATTTTATAAGTTTTAATACACAGTCTTTGATATCTGGTACATATTTTATACTTACAGCATATGTCAGTCCAGACTAACCACATTTCAGGTCCTCATGAGTGAATGACTCTTGTCGCTGGTGGTCGCGGTATGGCTCCAGGCAGCCATAGCTTCCTGCCAAGCTGCCAACATTACTAGGACCTAGAAGAGCGCTTGCCATTAGAAGAGATCAGTAGGTAGTCAACAACTGGCTTGCCAACCGACAGAATTACATGGCATTTTGAGATTTCCGTCCATAGCCCCGTGGCTTGGGCATTTCCACTTATTGAGGCCATGGTTTGACCTATTTATGGAGTGAAAAGTTCAGGCTAGCCGACTCTCAACGTTTTTTTCCAGTTTTAGTATTGTATATTTTTCTTTCCTTACTCTTATTTTAATTCATGTATCACAAACTTGCCTTTTCCCAAGATGTACAGTCCAGGCAAAAGTGGGAAGAAGGGTCACATGCCACTGAATCTTGTAACAGTATTATTTAACTGTGTCTAATACTTAACACAAAGACAGTGTCTTTTCCAAAGGAAGCTCTGATAGGATTCATATTGTTATTGCATTATTAGATTATTAGTAGAGATATGTAGATAAGTTTATTGACATATTTTTCTTTTTGATTTATTAGCTGTTTTCCAGATCTTATTAATTTTAAAACAATCTTTTGTTATTGTTGTTAATCTGAGCTGTGTTAAAACCTGATAAAAATGTTAACATTTTCTTATGTTGACATGGCCTATAATTCATGGTTATGCCTGTTCAGTATTCAGTATTATACCTATAATGTGAAATTTTGCTTATATCATTTGTTGAGTTTTATTCACTTGGGAAAATGTCAAACCATTTCCCTAAAAAGGACTTGAAAAATCACTCAAATCAGTGTTCCGAAAGGCAGTTAGTGTTTTGTTTTTTTAATCACTGTATTCTTTAATACCTTTTCCAGTTATTTTAAATTCTGATATGCCTAGTTGTCTTTCTTTTTATAAATGGCTATAAATGTTATTACCACCTTGTTTGAAAATGTGTTATTTCACAGACTGTGTCTATATGTGAGAAAAAGTGCTTCCCCAGTTCACCAAGTTAAAAAACAGTGTTATTTTAGGCAATGGTAATACTGAATAACATTGTGCATTGAAGCCTGGCTTTTGCTCAGCTCCCCCTCCCCCCCCGCCTTTTTTTAGAGCCCCATGAATACTTTCAAACCTACACCTAGAAAACAGTCTGTGGTCGTTTTTACTTGGACAGTCTTGCTCCAAGGAATATTTGGACATTAGCATAAAGGTTGCACATGTTATACAAAGTGTAATTAAAGAAGCTTTGATCCCCAAATGTCAACTAGCTTGCTAAGTGTCATAACAAAGTGTCAAGCATCTGGTATACAGTTAATTTGTAGTCATTAACTCCATATTGTTGATGTGACAGTTTGTTAGCAAAGCAAGCTTGACAGTTGCATTTTGTTCTTGATTGACACCTACAGACCTCCCCACCCGTTTAGTTTACATTCCTGTTGAGGTTTCCTCAGGTTGCATTTTTACTGCTTAATTTCCCCCAACTTAGTAGTTGATGTGCTGGTAAACTTCTAAAAACACATGCTATGTTAGGACAGAATTTTTCATTTTGCTTCTAAAGTGTTTCAAATTTGTAAAAATGCGGGAAATAAGGAAGAGCTTGCTGATCTTTGTCCAGAATCTAAAAATTTGCCCAAGTAGTGTGACAACCCCTGCATTATACTGATGCATTATTGTCACAAATAACATATTTATAATATGACAATTGCTATGGCAATTAATCTAGTCAGCACTAATTTCTTATATAGTTCCACCAATATATCCACTTTTCAAAGGCTCAGAAAACAGATAACTGGATACTTCATCATATTCTTAATTGCATTGATTTGATCCAAAGAGTCCATTACAATCTAATTTCAGTCCTTTAATGTTTTAAAATTTTACTTGTATTGAATCATATGCAACTTGTTTGATGCCAGGTTTTTACCACTGTTATTGATAGAATCCCATTTAAAAATGTTTTATAAGATACTTCATTCCTTACACTTACATATTCCCTCCTTATACCAATCCTTCATTCATATATGCAGGATATTTAGTGAATTCTGTTTAGGAAGAATCAAATATAGTTCCAAAACCACAATATTATTAATATAATATAATATAATATAATATAATATAATATAATATATAATAACTAGCATATGAATTGATGTAAATAACTTGTACTTATTTAATTCCTAGAGTTTGGGCTGGTTGTATAGCTAAACTAAGCAAAATGTATAATTTATAAACTTGTACATAGTTGTGGCAACAATCAGAAGGTTTCATCCACTAAAGGTCATTTTTTAACTGCATATTTTGAAAAACTAGACTTTCTAGACAAACACAATGAAATTGACTGATGAGGAAGATTTTAGATTTATATGCAGTTCATCTAGTTTGTTTTCTATGAGCAGATAAGGCCATAGTCAAACCATTTGTTGACAGGATAATAATCCATTTATTTTACCACTTGTATCAGTTTTATCCTTTGCTCTCAAATAATTATAAGAAAGCAGCATCACAGTATAGAGAGTTCCTGGCTGAGGGCTTGTAGTCTGATTCCAGACCTTCATTCTGTCTCCCAAGTGGCCATATAGATAACTTCACTTACTTAGGCTTCATGTTTTTTGATCTGTAAAATGAAGTCACAGGGCTAGATACTCTCATATTTCTTCTAACTCTAAAAATTATAAATTTGCATGTTATTTTACATTATGATTAGGAAAGGGCTAGCCATTTAAATAAGGATATGTTGTGCCCTTCTAGAACTCGTGCTTTTGAGTATTATGTATTTTAGCCTTACCTGCACTTTCTGGTCTGTCACTAGTCTGTGAGATGACTTGCTTGAGAACTAATCTATTGAAATCATACAGCAGTTTTGCTCTTAAACCTGGTGTGGTTGCTTTGCTTTCCACATTGCACTGCCTTTGAGTCAGAGGAGGAGTGAATTCTCATTCAGAATGGAGAAAGGAAACCTCATTGTCTCACGGAAGGATGAGAAGATATATGTAGATGGAGAGAAAAACATGCATCTGTGTGTCAGGATAACTTTGGCTTGACCACTAGCTTGATCACATGTTAAGAAGTTTAGGCAATTGTAATTGAATGTAGCTCAATTCAAAGGATCCCCTTTTCTTTATCCTAAGTGTAGAGTAATATCTCTACAGCAAAATTTTGTTATTAAATGACATAATGATTGTGAGTAAAACCTCTGTTCCTCGGTAGGCACTCTAGAAATGGTGGTCGTGATTACTAACTTAGTAAACGTACATGACTTTCAAGTCTCTCCTTCTCTGTGAAAGAAAAATAATAAAACCCATTACTTAGGATTGGCCTGCATGTGATGACCGAGTGCAGTGCCTTAAACGTAGCAGGCACTCAATATTTCTTTAATGTATGAAATCTATTATCTTTGTTTGAAAATTTTGAGTATTTTTAAAGAGCTAGGCATATCAGACAACATTTTAGTATAGGTCAAGTGTAAGACTTACAGGACAAAGTTCAATTTGGACCATAATGTATGAAAGAGTAGCTATAAGTTTTCTCACAACTAATGAAGTGGGCCTGGGGCAGATCAAGCAATCTGAAGTTGACCAACTGTGCTGTGATCTAGCATGTATGTGGAATCATGATTTAAGCCCCAAAGTGTGATCTCCTTGGGTAATAGTCCAACGACAGTTTAGGTGATGGAGCTCTCTGAGTTATACATTGGATCATGATGGTGGAAATAAACATTTTCCAGCTGTCTCCTTTTTTTTTGTGGCATGATTTTAGTCTCTTGTTGTTAGGAGAAATCCCAAGCTAAATGGCAGCGTATATTTGAATGGTTAGTATATTAAAATGTATAAAATGCACAGTGATAGGACATACATAGTAAATGTCTGAATCAATTGGAAATGGACTTCAGGGAACTGTTACTTAATTTATTTTAATTTATGTAGATGATGATACATACCATTTTGATGCCCCCTAACCACAATTGACCTATCCTTAACTACTTATCATAGTACATAATTTTGGAACGAAGGTGATGTCTTTAATCTAAACTCATCAAGATAAGAAGAATAAACTTCTTTTAAGAGTGGAAGTTCGTTAAATACAATTAGAAAAATAATAAATTTTGAAAATTATTCTATAGCTCTAGGATGCTTAAGATAACAAATAAACATGAAAATGTAACATCAGAATGTACTCTGCTGATATATTCTGTGAGAGGCGAGAAGAGTACCAATGATCACGAGCAGTTCAATTTATATCCTTAAGACTTAAGAATATTCATTTTTTATTATAGTACATATAAAATTGGAGCTCTCTGCTTAATATTTAAATCTATATTCCTTGAGTTTAATCTTTTGTGAAATCTATCAATAAATCAGAAACTCGTAGAGTCAAAAATAAATTATGTGGAAGGTCACTATGATCCTTGAAATTAGTACTTGGAACACTATTTAAAACAGTTGTAGGCCAGGGTGCCTGGGTGGCTCAGTCAGTTAAGCATCTGCCTTTGACTCAGGTCATGATCCCAGGGTCCTGAGATCCAGCCCTGCATCAAGCCACACATCAGGCTCCCTGCTCAGCAAGAGCCTGCTTCTTCTCCTTCTGCCTGCTGCTCCCCACTGCTTGTGCTCCCTCTCTCTCTATCAAATGAGTAAATAAATAAAATCTTTATAATAAATAAAATATATAT